>NC_060178.1:61657152-61878340 GCF_021184085.1 Oncorhynchus gorbuscha
ACTCAACAATAAACAATACATTAATTGCACTATACCGGTGACAAACAGTGCCTACATAAAGCTGTTCCATAAAGATGTTCTTTTCAGCCCCATGGAGTGAATCCTTACCACCGCTACAGCTGGCTATCAGCGGATCCTTGTCGAAAGAGTTCATTCAGCCTCATTTACTGCCTTTTTAAAAACATAGCTGATAAGGCTGACTTTCTTAAACAAATGTGGTTTCTACTGACAATTGAGATGTACAAACTATGGCATAAGGGAACGATGAGCAATGCGTAATTTTGATTAAGATATTAATGAGTGAGCTAAGACGGACGGAGTCAATGTAACAATTTGTTTAACACTTACAGTGACAGAATTCAGAACATGGGCCGTTCTTACAGTATTCTCCCTGTACACCAAGTCAGAACCGTAGTATAAATAAAGGGGGCCTATAAGCAGACAATGATATCTCTTACAATAGTTGATGATGACATTTCTCTAAAGCAGGCAATAAGCTACATGTGCAACACCAAGTCAGAACAGTAGGCTAAGTTATGAGGGGAAAGGGACCAAATTATTAGGGTGAGGCACATGGGCTACTAACAGCTTACTAGACAACATAGACTTAGTATTACTTTCTTTGCTACAGTACACATATCACATCATTTATGCAGTAGCATACATGACATTTTCGGACCCTTGTTCTATGCTCACTTGAACAGGAAGGTGGTGCAGAGGTCCTTCTTGTGGGCAAATTGTCATTCTCTGGATTTATAGTGTGTTCAAGACAACTGGGAACTCGTTAAAAAAAAAGTAAAATCATGACATCAGTGATCTTCAGGTCGGAGCTCTTGAAAGACACTTGAGTTCCTGACTTGGATAACCGTTTTACCCAGTCTTGAGCTCGTTTTTCAGAGTTCCCAGTTGTGAGTTTACAGTTGTTTATTCAACCCTTTCTGGTCCATGGGGTTGCATGTGAATGTGTATCTTTTAAAGCTTGAAAAAGACTTGAACCACACACCCTCTCTACTAAATAGCAGGCTAGTGATTGCTTTGCAACATTTGCAGTTTGCCACTCCAAAATATGAGTGACATAACACTGAGCCAATCACAGCGCAACTAGAGAACATATCCAACCCCTCCCTACTCTTTTGTATTTTTCTGCTGGCTGCTCCACCACCACAGATAGGACTGAGCTAGCCTGAAACACCTGCATTTTGGAGCTGCCTTACTCTAGAAAGCAAAAAAAGATACCATGTTTTTATGCTATTTCAATAACTCAAATGTTTTTTGTTACACTGTTTGCAAACTGATATGTAACACCTTTAATGCCAAAATAGCATGCAAAACAGACGAACGACTTATTTTTTGCTAAACAGGTGGGGCTCAAAACATGTGGGGCTCAAAACATGTGGGGCTCTGCCCTGTAATAGGGTATTCATTACGCCGATTCTGTTGAAAAAAAAGTTTCTTAACCGAAAGCAAACTGAACGAAACTGGGTGGAAACTACCTGAATTTGTCCAAAATAAATGATTGTGCTAGTTGCAAAACGGAACGTTTCCAATTGTTTGGCTAATGATTCACCACTACACACCTGCGGAACGCTTCCCAGGGAGCGGAAAAATGTGTCGCGGAGACGCGCATTACTTCGCATGCGCGTTCAAGTGGAACCCTCCCCAGTGAGGTGCGCATACACACAAACACGCCTGTTCTCTTAAAGAAGCGGAATGCACGACTGCTGTCAGATCAGTACGAAATAGGACCAGAAGCAGAGCAGTTGTCTCGTTACACGTTTGTTTTCCCCCTACCCATTTCATTGTCTTCCCCTCACTTTGCTTTAAGTTTCATTCGTTACTAACGCCTTAACTCAGTGAAAAATGTACAGGTATTTCGGAGAATTACTTACTCGTGGAGCAAGCAGTGCTCTGGCCTCGGGATGTGTCAAGTCGGCTCTTCCAGTTTCCGCGTCGCTGATGCGGATGCGCCACTACAGCGAGGTCGCAGGAGAGAAAGATGCAGATGACCCCAACTTCTTTGAAATGGTGGAGGGATTCTTTGACCGCGGTGCTAATATCGTTGAGGATAAACTGGTGGAGGACCTCAAGAACAAGGAGACGCCAGTGCAGAAGAGACACCGAGTTCGCGGAATTCTCAAGATCATCAAGCCCTGCAACCATATACTGAGTGTGTCGTTCCCTATCAAGCGAGACGATGGCGAATGGGAGGTGATTGAGGGATATCGTGCCCAGCACAGCCAACACAGGACCCCCTGTAAAGGAGGTAAGCCGGCGAATGGGTGGTGCTGAAGCGGAGTATAGCTAGCGTGCTATCTAGCCTATCAAGTTGAGAAGCGGGTAGCTGCAAACAAATGGCCTAAGGTTTTTAGAACTAACCCAACTGGACTACACCCTGTCAGTTCCAATTGGAACAAATGAGCCATAGTGGGCAGAACTAAGCACGACCTAGCGAGATCCTATTGGCTCTATCTACTATCGTCTGCATAACGCTATTTAAATAAAAAACTTTTCATAAGATTCTAGTTTTGGGAACATCAAACTGTATTGATCAAATGTTTCATCGTTGAGAACATTTGCAGAATGTCGGCCAAAATCCATCTCGTTTCATCTTCTCCCACTTCCATATTTGGCAGTGAGTGGAAACGCCAATTGGATGCTTCACATTTAATAAACATCCAGTGAAAATATCTGTCTCATTGTTCTGTCTGTGATAGGGCGGCTGGAGTACGGGCGAGTGGGTGTGTCGAAAGCGCTCCAGTATAGAGGGAGTTATTTTATGCTGTCCAGGTTTGAACCAGGCAATGGCCCATGTCATCTGGCGAAAAGGGTGGGTGCGGAGCGCCCATCTCAAACCAAATCGTAATCTTTGCCTCTAGGTCATGTTGTCAACCAGGCAGCATGGTGCATCTTCCAGAAACATACATCTCTTTTGTAATAAAATGTTTAAATTTTCATTGGTAAGGCAGATAAAGAACTTACCAAAAGCAGTCACTTTTGCATGGGAACACAGAATCATACTAATTACTATAGTGCTTAATTATTTAACGTTTGGTTTTTGAGAGGACATGGCCACCTGACAGAGTGGGGCACCAAATAAGATGTTCAGTTTAAAAAAGGTTAAGGATACAATAATATGTACATATCTGGCTGTGTTGGCTAAAGCATTACATATCCCATCTAGCCAGGCTGGGAGAGGCTTCCTGTTGTCACAGTTCCAAGACAAGTCATGCCGTGTTCAAAACAACTGGGAACAGGGAACTCGTAAATCTCCGGGCCTCTTTTTAGAGCTCTGACTTTCAGACCTAGAGATCACTGACCTCAGGATTTGACCTCGCATTTGTCTGCGTCCCCAGTTGTCTTGAAAGCACCATAATATCTGAAAATGTAGCTAACACGTGTAATAGGCTGACCACACCGCTCGCACATGCTTTGCAAAATAAATTTAGAAGTCTGTCATTCAATTATTGCACCCACACTACTCGTGAGTGTCTGCGTTGCCAAGGGCTAAAATATAACTCCTTTCTATTTCTGACCTAGATCGCGCTGCAAGTCCTGCCTCTCCCATCTCCTCATTGGTTTATAGAAGCAGGTACCCACATGCAATCTCCTCATTGGTTATACCCACGTGGGTGATTGAAAGATGAACTGTGTTGCTGGTTGTCGTGGTAATACCATGAAAGTTTAGATGCCAATCACCATATAAATTCAAGGATGAAAAAGACTGGAAGGAGGAAACATGACTAGAAACGATTCGATTGACCGTTTTTATGTGTGGATTAACCTCTCTTGGATATGTGGTACGCCACCTCGCCAACAGCCAGTGAAATTCTAGGGCGCCAAATTCAAACAGAAATCTCATAATGACAATTCCTTAAACATACAAGTATTATACACCATTTTAAATAAATTTCTTGTTAATCCAGCCACAGTGTCTGATTTCAAAAAGGCTTTACGGTGAAAGCACACCTTGCGATTATGTTAAGTCAGCGCCTAGCCACAGAGAAACATACAGCCATTTTCCAAAGAAGGAGGTGTCACAAGTGAAAACTAACATTAAATTGAATCACTTACCTTTGATGATATTCAACTGATGACACTCCCAGGTCTCCATGTTAGACAGTAAATGTTTGTTTTTGTTCGATAAAGTTCATCTTTATGTCCAAATACCTCCTTGAGCATTTAGTCCAGTAATCCAAATGCACAATGCACACTCACAAATAAGACATTTTTTTTTAAAATCAGAAATCTTTAATATTCCAACCGGACAATTCCTTTGTCATTAGAAAGGAAAGGGAACGGAGCTCGCGCGCAATAAACAACTCAAGGCTTTCAGCCTGACCACTGGTTGAAACAGCTCTTATTCGCTCCCCTTTCACAATAGAAGCAACTTTCTAAAGACTCTTGACATCTAGTGGAAGCCGTAGGAAGTGCAATCTGACCCCATAGACACAGCATATTAGATAGGCAAAAAACCTACAAACCTCAGATTTCCCGCTCGGGTTGGATTTTTCTCAGGTTTTTGCCTGCCATATGAGTTCTGTTATACTCACAGGCATTATTTTAACAGTTTTGGAAACGTTAGTTTTCTATCCAAATCTATGCATATTCTAGCTTCTGGGCCTGAGTAGCAGGCAGTTTACTCTGGGCACCTTATTCATCCAAGCTACTCAATACTGCCCCCCGTTCCCAAAAGTTAATTGTCGGAATAGAGGACATTGTGCATTTCAGGTAAAATAACAACCGAATGTTTATCCCAGGACAAATTAGCTAGCAACAGCAAGTTAGCTTGCTAGCTAATTCATCTTATTTAGCTAACTAGCTAAATTGCCATAAGTGTTTAATGCTTTTTGACCTGTCCCCAATTTAATGTCATTGGTTCAGAGTTTGTTTTGATATTTTAACCTGTGTGTCGTGATCGCATTTGGTGTTGGTGGACAAAATACATTTATGCACGATGGCGCATGCGCGCAGCCGGTTTGGGTTCCGTGTTAGCCCGTGGCAATGCAGACCCTCGTTGGGGCAATAATTTAACATAGATTTCTAAATGTACGCGACGCAAGCGGTGTAGTCAGCCTGTTACCCATATACCTGGATGAACTCTCCTCCTCTGTCATGGATGCCATGGTTGCCCTTAGCTAACCAACTGCATTCAATGTTGGCTGGCTAGCTAACATATTAGGCTTTAACTAGCAATGTAAATGGCTTTCTGAGATACCAATAATATTACTACACAGGTTGTAGAAAAGGCCCATGGAGTTGGTGGAAGAATCCCTTAAGTCATGGCCACTTGCTCAGCTGGGCCAGGGGCACTTTAATTAGGTCAGGTGGATAATGTCTCATTAAAAAGAGGAAATCGCCATCGCCCGATCTCACTGCTTTCTCTTCCTTAACTCCGTCTAATCCAAACGTTCTGTGCGTCCATGAATCAACAGACTACCCAGTAAATATACCACTTCATGGTTAAAGGAATTCCTGCCTCAGTCTCATCCATTCCTGTCACCTGACCTGTGACCACCTGTCCACCTTCACTGTCAGTCATCCTACCTGTCCACTAATCTTTCAATGGTCCTTCGAGCAGGATGATGACTGAACCAAAGACTGGTGAAAAGGAAATGGAGAAGGAAGAATTGTCTGATGCCGTACTTGATCAAGTACAGAATCTCCTGTCCAAAGGGGATTCAAGGTCCGACAATGGGCGAGTAACAGAGCGGAGGTTATCCAGCACCTCCCGCCACAAGCCAGGTCCAGTAGTAGTGAACTATGGCTTTCGCAGTCAGGCGCTAACCCACAAGAGCCCACTCTAGGACTGAGATGGAGCTGCATACCAGATACCGTGGGGCACAAGCACTGCTCAGCCCTGAGTACGGAAACCCCCCACTCTGCGCACCATCTATCCGAACCTGGCCAGTCAATACAATCCCCTTGGGTATAACCTGCCATACACAACCCAGGCCAAAGTCTTAGTCCAGGACCTGTGGCAGACCAAGAGGGACTGGGATGGTCCTTCTGTAGCTCAGTTGGTAGAGCATGGTACTTGTAACGCCAGGGTAGTGGGTTCGATCCCCGGGACCACCCATACGTAGAATGTATGCACACATGACTGTAAGTCGCTTTGGATAAAAGCGTCTGCTAAATGGCTATTATTATTATTATTATTATTATTATTGAACCAATCCACCCGGCTGACCTAGTAGAACGATGGATCTGTTGGGAAACAGCGTTATCGGAACTCTCTGAAGTCCAAATGCCAAGATGTTATGTACCACCCTGTGTTGACCAACTGGGATCATGCTTGGAACGGCATGTGTTCTGTGACGCTTCGGAGTGGAGGATAAGGCAGGCCACACCCATGTCTCCTTTGTCATGGTCAAGTCCAGTGTCGCACCCAAGACGCAGCTGTCAATGCCTAGGCTGGAACTCAGTGCTGCCCTTTCCGGAGCCCAGTTGGCCTCTTGGAGTCCTGCAGGTATAAAGTGTTCGTCGGAACTCGCATTGTGGAAACCTAAGACCTAACAGAAGTCCAGGACTGGGGGTATGTTGACAGCATAAACAATCCTGCTGATGACGTTACTTGTGGTAAAATCCTTAAGGAACTGGCTCAACCCCATTGCTGGAACTTGGGTCCACCATTTCTGTCCCAACCAGAGAACGAGTGGTTGACAGCTCTGTCGTGCGGCCCCTCTGCAACCAACTGAAGCTCATGAGTCAAGGAAGTCCGCCCAATGCTACAGCGGAACCAACAACCGCTCTCCCTGACCTAGCACAATACCTAACACTACTGGATCTGATCGCCGCCACAAACCGGACCTCAGATGGGGTGGCTTCCATACCCACCTCCCTCGCGGCAGAGACACTACTCCTACAGCATGCACAAGCAGTTAGCTTTCCTGAGGAGCTGAAGGCCGGTAGGGAAGTGGCTAAGGACAGCCATCTTCTCTCTTGCCCCAGAATATGACCAAATCCTTGGGGTGATCAGAGTCGGAGGGAGGCTGCACATAATGTTAGCCAGCGAGCCAGCCAGCTAATGTTAGCTAGCTAGCTAACTGTACGCCTTAACTTGCAATAAAAACAATTCTCTGACAAAATTAGAATGTTTAATATTTGAAAATGTAGCTAGACTCTTACCCGTATACATGGATGAACGCTGCTCCCTCTATCATGGATGCCATGTTTGCGCTTAATTTGAAGATGTAATCCAGAGATTTTATACGACAACCGCCCGTGTTATTTTTCCGACTCCCACCGCTTTGGCAATCATACTCTGATTCAAACGAGCATTCCACTGATTTCAAAACTTGATCAACTTCCTCCATGACAACACTGTTAATAGCTGTTTCTTCCCCATCACTCACATCAGAAGACTCTGCAATGTTTGATTCAATGGAAATGTTTTTACCTAGTCAGAGTAAGAGAGTCAGCAAGGCATGATCATCCTCCAGAAAATAGTCCATCACAACATTTTCCCACTGCACTGATCTTTGTCGATAACCTGTTAAATTCAGTTGTGAGCAGCAGAAACACTTTTGCAGTTTTTTATGATATCTTTTTTTTTAAGCTGTCGTACGCGGCCTCCTGAGTGCCACAGTGGTCTAAGGCACTGCATTGCGGTGCTTGAGACGTCACTACAGACCTGGGTTCGATCCCAGGCTGTGTCACAACCAGCCATACCAGGAGTCCCATAGGGCGGTGCACAATAACCCAGACGACGCTGGGCCAAGGGGAGGGTTTACGTGGCTCATAGCACTCTATGCCTCTCCTGTGAAGTAGGGACGTGCCTCATATGCCTAGCTTCTGAAATGGGTTGCATTTTGTCTTGTGCTCTTTCCAGGGGTCACTCGTAAACAAAGGGGGAGAACAGATTCCATATTGTCCCTGGTGGCCTTTTATGACCTAGTCATATAATGAAACCCATTCCAGCTCTGGTGACCAACTCAAAGGCAGGAAGGGTGATCCTGGTTCCCGTGTTAATGTGTAATTGTAAATCACCCCCGTTGTGCATGGCCTCCTCGTGGGCCATCGTAACAACACCACATTACCTACAAAACCGACACACACCAGAGAGTGAGGGAGAGTAGCACAATCACCAGATGGTGCCACAAAGTAGTATGGGTTGCATCTCCGTCACTAGGTCGCATCATTGCCATTGTTATCAACGTTCCACAGACGCTGCAGCCACATTGGTGTCCAAAAGTAGAACGGGGGCTAATGACTGTTTCGCCTAGTGATGTAGTCGGGTCACTAAACCTAGAGTCCAAATCAATTCCCAAGTCCCCTGTACTCAAGACCAAGTGACTCGACCATTGGTGATTGACAAGTCATAGTCCCAGTGCTAGAGTCCTGGTCTGAGTCACTGGATCCACATGAACTCAAAATAAAGTCAGATGTAGTGGTAAGAGGAATTTTGTCAAATTGTTTGTCTTTCCTTTCTTTCTGTGCCACCACGTTTGCATATAGACTACTGGTAATGTTACCAGGCCCACATCCCTTTGCAAAACGTTCTTGAACGTTACAGGTAGAAATACCATGAATAGAGCCAACGTTATTCCTTATTCAACATGTCAGAAGTATGCTTGTTCTACATAGAAATATGCTATCTGAACATTAGTCTTGCTGACCGCACCCCAGGTTGTTAGCTATAGCTAGCTAATGAGGTAACATGACTGAACAAGGTGTAGCCTAAACCAATGATTAATAGTCCAGTCCGCAAGTAGCTTACTTTTAGAACGGACCACGATATGCTTTATGAATGTAAAATGCAGTGCCGCTATTATGGGTCATATATTTTGAACGTTAATGGCTAGAATCAAGACGTTTTCTCTTAGGAAAAGAGGAAGACTTGGCTACAGAACCTGGCTATGAAATGTAAGGGGGAGGGTTGAACGTGACTACAAAGAGTCTACTTTTCTATACTTAAGGGAGAGAAACATAACTAGACAGTTGTTTTACTATTAAATCCAATGCATTTTTTTTTTGTTATTAATTAAGTATAGCAGCTGGTGTTTCTTAACCAGGCGAAGGGTAGCTAACTAGAAGGTGGTGACAAATTTTAGTCACAGATCATTTAGTCTTGTTTTGGTCAACTAAAATGAAATTATATATACTTTTTTTTTTATCTATTTCAGTTAGTCTCGTCAATCGGCATTGAAAAATAGGTGTTTGGCGATTTATTTATTCACTGTTTTTGACGTAATCAACAGTGCGTAGACTTCAGTACATTAAGGTATATTGTACTGAACATATCTACTTTACAATGCTTTACTGTGCTGAATTGTCTACAATGGGAACTCATAGTAGTCACAAACCACAGTTGGGTCACTTGTCCATATGTCAACTGACATACAGTAGGTGTATGCCTATTGCCTATGGCAGATTGTTAAGAATGAAATCTGATTTGTTGAAGGAAAGTGGTGGTGATTAAACTAATCACACCAAACCACAATTATTTCCCCAGGGGAAATATATTAATCTCCTGTCAATCCTAAATCCTGTTTGGTCTGCTTTTGAATAGAACACCTTTCCCAAAATCTGTTCTCTGCATCAAGTTTTAGCCATTAGCTTCATATTGCACTAATTAGAAATATCCTACTTTTTATGCAGCTATTAAAAGCTTCAGTGTCTTCAGAAGTAGAAGGGTTTGTGAGGTAAGATGTGTAGTATATAGTGGTAGTCAGTGAACAAGACAAACCTACCAGGACCACACCCAGTTTCCATCTCACTGTTTTTCCTCTTTGTGGAGAAGAGTGGAGGGGGCCTGGCCTGCGGTCTCAGGAGTGAGGGAGTTTTTTTAAGCTGGCCCCGGGTGGGTGGAGTTTGCACTGGGTGAAAAGTGATTGATGGTATTAGCTTTAAAACCTGGCTGCCTTCCAGGCGTGAGCAGGGCGCCCCATTCAAAGCATTATGGTGAAGTCTACTCTACAAAGTGACGTATGTCAGACACATGGAGTAGTGATTTAGGATTCTGAGCATGCGAAAGTGTTTTGTTTTTGATTTAAAAAGGGGGGAGGCTTTATCTGCCTTCAGGAGGAAAACTAGTTTGAAAGTTTAAGCATACACTTGTGTTTCTGAACAATGCACCATACTGCCTGGTTGACAATAGGACCGGGCGGAGCAGATTACTGTTTGAGAAGGGCGCTCCTACCTCCCTGCTTTTGTCCGGTCGCATTACAGGCCATAGCCTAGTGCAACCCGGTTCAGCCTAATTGAATCCCCTCAGTGAGTCATGGCGCGAGGCAGTGTGTGGTTTCTACCTCTCTCAAATGCAAGCGTCTCCTCTCCTACGGAGCTCTAGTGTAACTCTCAGACACTGGGCAGCTGCAACCATTTTGTGCATTTCCTAAAACTTCCTCCCTGCGATAACTACAAGAGGCCTAGTATGAAATGGAGTATTTGCATTTTGTAAAATAAACAATATGGAGTTTTGTTCCAGAGCTGACTGGGCTTGGCATAGACAAGGGCTAACCTACATTGGACAAATTGTGCCCTCATTTTCTCTCCCGCTCATACTCCTCTAACAAGTTCATTTTTTTTATGAGTGGTTCTGAGACCGGTTAAAGGCTTAGTAATCAGGGCGCAAAATACCCCCCTAGCTTGTGATTGTGTGTGAGTAGGCTAATTGCATTAATCCACCTCCTTGTGTTGGAGAATAAAATCCCAAACTGATGAAGCTAGTGGGATCGCTGGTTTTATTGTACAGCAACTTATTAAGACATATTGTTTTCATCATGCAGAAAGTATAAAGTTAAAGTATACCATTTTCCTAATATTCTTATACACACGTAGCTAGAGGTGAAAATGGGAAAACGCAACTTTTTTTTCAGCCATGTCTGATATCACAGGTTTCGCTCTACTAACTCTGTCATGTTGTGTTTTTCCAGGTATCCGTTACAGCACCGAGGTGTCTGTCGACGAGGTGAAAGCCCTGGCCTCGCTGATGACATACAAATGTGCTGTCGTGGGTAAGGGCTTTTTCTAAGCCTACACAGTATATTCTAGACACAAGTCCTCCAGACAGAAGTCATTTTTTATATGGCCTATTGCTGTTCTTTCTGTTGCAACCCCGTCCATTTAAATCCTTTACAGATGTGCCGTTTGGAGGAGCCAAAGCTGGAGTGAAGATCAATGTAAAGAATTACACTGTGGGTATTCCTGTGTTTCTGGATTCGCCAGAGTATTTGATGACATACTTATTGTTGCTGTCCTTTCACCCAGTCACGTGTCACTTTCACATTAGCTTTAGGGTGTGTTCCCTTTCAACAAGGCCATTTGGTCTTTTATTGTGAAATGGTTTATCTGTGATTCTCGGAGCTTAGCATACAGGCTCACATTACCAAGTCATCTAAACCAGTGATGAGAGTGTTGTCATGGCATTTAATTTTTACCTCACTTGGTTCGTTGCTCTGTATTTACCCCTAGTGCAGGATGTTCTATTATGTGACCATTCAGTGGAGTTTGTTTTCGCAGTGATAGGAACAAGGATGAGGGAATCCTCCACCTTCAATTTTGACCCCAAAATAGTTGAATTACTTATAGAAAATATGCATATCCTGCACTTAAGGTTCTCTTTTGAATTTGCAAATGACATGATTAAGTGCAGGTTGTACATACTGTATCAGAAGTTATTAATATATTGAATATCTTGTGTAAAATAATAGATCGCCCCATTCAGTGTTCTATAGAGCCCTACACAGGAAGCTGTTAGTCAGTGGGATCTCGCTCCCCTTCCTGTTGCCAGCCCAGTGCTGACCCATCCCGTCTGGTGTTGCCAGTGGCCCCAGGGCTCCATTAGGCATTGGCAGCTCTGCTCTGGGGGAGAACTGCTCAGCCATCAGCTGGTAGACATCATGACTGGGACACCCACCCCCCTCTTATCTGCTAGGCTGCTGGCTCTGAAAGTTGAAGAATTTTAGTCACTGATACTCAAGGGCTTTCTGTCCTTGAGCCAGGTGGATGAGTGTCACTTTTGGTGTTCTTTTGAATAAATTCAAGTAATCTCGCTTTTAATTTAGTCGTATTAACTTACCTGAAGACGATGTTGCTTCTTAATATTTGAGTAGGAAGTTTTTGTTCTGTGATAGTAGTGCCTTTTGTCTGGCTTTACTACCAGTGAAATATGCAATGCCCTTTATCATACTGTTATACTCTGTGTGCAGGACAATGAACTGGAGAAAATCACCAGAAGATTCACCATTGAGCTGGCCAAGAAGGGTTTTATTGGTGAGTAGTGTCCAGGGGAACATTGAAGGCTGCTGGTGAAAGATATCTGGCGGTAATGTCTATGGCCGCATGAACACATGGTCATCCTGGAATGGGTCTGCCTTCCCCCTAGCGCATACTGTCAGAGGCAGGGTTTCATGAGCCCAAAGTGCAGTATACATAAATGGCCACGATGCGAGAGGGGTTAAACTAAAGGCTTGACAAGGCATGAAGGCAGCTTGACCTTCCAGAAATCACAAGGGGAACCTCTCAGGATGGGAATACAGGGAAAACGGGTACACCAGAAACTAAAACGCAATAATTGACAAAATATTTTTGGGGGGTTTTGACATTGCAATTAGAGAAGGAGTTCACATTAACGTCACATTTCCTTGTAACAATTCCCTATCACTCCTGAGGTTGTCCGCTTGTTTAAGAGTTATTTTAGGGTTATGCATTCAATGCTTGAAGTGCCTGTGACCTATTAGGGGCTTCTAGCACTTCTAGTCCACATTGTTTCAAAAGGCAATAATTGCTCTCTTTGTCGCTATGTGTTATCCAAAGCTGTAAATGTGGTCCACATGGTCACTAATCAGCAAGGTATCAGACCAGTCCAGAGGAGCCTGTTATTAAAAGGCATCCCCAACATTCTCCCATAGAGGGAGGAGGGGACTGTTTGTATAGCTACATGTTTTAGAATAGACTGACGAGTTTCAGAAGAAAGTCCTTTGTTTCTGGACATTTTGAGCCTGTAATCGAACCCACAAATGCTGATGCTCCAGACACTCAATTGGTCTAAAGGCCGGTTTTATTGCTTCTTAAATCAGAACAGTTTTCAGCTGTGCTAACATAATTGCAAAAGGGTTTTCTACTGATCAATTAGCCTTTTAAAATGATGAACTTGGATTAGCTAACACAATGTGCCATTGGAACACAGGCGTGATGGTTGCTGATAATGGGCCTCTGTATGCCAATGTAGATATTCCATTCAAAATCTTTCGTTTCCAGCTACAATAGTAATTTACAACACTGTATTTCTGATCAATTCAATGTTTTAATGGACAAAAACAAGGACATTTCTAAGTGACCCAAACTTTTGAACGGTAGTGTGTGTGCTTGTGTGTGCTTAAGGGGTGTGTAACCCTGCAAGGCAACCATACCCTCTGGCACTGTGTCTTCCGTACACTGCCATAGCTTCAAAGTGGGCCATGAGTGCCTCTATTGTTTCACAGCAATATATTTAGATGGTTCTGCATGTTTCAGTAAGAGTTTGTTGGTGTATTGGTTGTTTCGTCTTTACTGAAGCCATTTTAGTTATCCTATAAGTTTACTTTAAAATGACATTATTTTGTCTTTCTCCTGTCAGGACCTGGCATTGATGTCCCTGCCCCTGACATGAGCACTGGAGAGAGGGAGATGTCATGGATCGCTGACACCTATGCCAACACCATGGGCCACCATGTACGTACTCCCTGTATAAACTCACTGCCCTCTCCAACAATAGACATTGAGTTTTCCCCAGAACTTCCTGTCAACTCAGTTAAATGGCTTTTAACAATTACTGTAAACCACTGAAATGAAGGAAAATTAAATGTGTATACAGGTAACTGCCAAAATACAGAAAAATGGCAACACAAAAGTGTCTTATTGGGGTGTTGGTCCACCGCGAGCCGTCAGAACAGCTTCAATGCGCCTTGGCTTAGATTCTGCCTGGAAGGGATGCAACACCATTCTTCCACAATAAATTCCATAATTTGGTGTTTTGTTGATGGTGGTGGAAAACGCCGTCTCGGGCGCCGCTCCAGAATGTTCCATCAGTGTTCAATTGGATTGAGAGACACGCATACACCCATTAAACAACCTATGCTCCCGCTTTCAACGTCACCGAGATCTCCTCTACTAGCAACTGGCCATTTTTATACATGACCCTAAGCATGATGGGATGTTAACTGCCTAATTAACTCAATAACCTCACTTATGTGGAATAACCTGCATTCAATATACTTTGTATCCCTCACTTTCTCAAGTGTTTGCTTTATTTAGGCTAGTATATATGTAACTTTCTCAGGTGTTCCTCTGCTTTGCATATTTTATCACCATTAATCTGTTCATGTCTTATCACCCTGATAACGAAGCGATTGTTACACAACCGCAGACCACAAAGCTGAGCTTATCCGTGTACGGTTGCTAAGTTGTGATTATTCTGTTTGCACACTAGCCATCCCTATTGTCTTTGCTGAGTAAACATCTCCACTATGTCACTGTTTGTTTGCTTTTGTTGATTAGCGTTTTTCCAGGAAGTTCTGCTGGCCTCGTAACCCCCGCTCCTTGGCCCCAGACAGTATTCTGAGATCCATTTCCAATTGTCCTGGCGGTAGAGGAAGTGCTTTGACTTTCCATAAACTGACACTTCTACCAGTATTTTTCTTGTCATAAGGCTACTGTTCCAGTTCTCATGACAGCGTTTCGAAAGACGAAGCTCAACCAGTCTCTTGCTGTATTGCATGCTCATATATGTTTTGTTGGTTGTCAGGGAGCACTCCAAAAGGTAAAGCATTTCAACTGTACACTACAACTTCTACCCTATAGCCTCGTCATAGAAGTTGGTCTCAGTCTAAAAACAGCACTATGAAGAGACGTGTGCTGTCTAGGATTAGGCTTATCACAGTTTGAGGACAGGACAGTGCTGTGGACGATACCAGTATTGTGATATTTGTTAGTATCGTGGCAAGGAAATGAAATACGAAGCGGATTTAACTTCTTGAAGAAAACCGAGAAGAGGGCACAGTGACTTTTTTTGGGGGGGGGGGGCATAGTCATCGACTGCAGATTGCTAATTAGATTTGTTTCTGAGTCAAATATTTCTTTAGTGGAGTTTCGCTAGATCCTTATCGTTTCCCCTTGAAAGACTTGTCTTCAGTAGATCCCAACATATGTTGTCTACACTGTCCCAGAGTACCTAATACAAGGTTTACAAAATATGTATAATAAAATGGCCGACTTGAGGAATTTGTTTTATTTGGTGAAGTTGCTAATTCCACCACTAACCAATCACACGCTCCTCTCCTCTGTGTCCAGGACATCAACGCCCATGCCTGTGTGACTGGTAAGCCCATCAGCCAGGGGGGCATCCACGGCAGGATCTCAGCCACCGGGCGTGGAGTATTCCACGGCATCGAGAACTTCATCAACGAGACGGCCTACATGACCCAGTTGGGCCTGAGCCCCGGCTTCGCCGACAAGACCTTTGTCATCCAGGTACACAGACACGGCACTTATTGATTAGGAATGGCATTTCAAATAGTATTTTATCAGGTTTCAAAGCAATAAGAGGTTTGGCTCTGCACCTAACAGTGTCTCCTGTTATGGCAGCGCTGTTTAATGCAAGGTATGCATCTACTTCAGCACTGCTTATATGTCTACAGAATGACTGTACCTTTTGGCACTGAGACCAAGCATTAAGCCTTTATGTTCCACATATAGATTCCCTCCCTCATGTTGACAAGATATCAGCTGTACATGATTCAGTGCAAAATTGGCCAGAGAATCAATTCCTCTGTTCTGCAGCCTTCTAATGTAATTATGGGAAATGTCATTAGGAAAACATCTTGGAGGCAAGATTTAATTCGATCCAGATGCCTTTTTTTTTTTTAATGTGTCTGTAATCTAACGCATACTTATCCCTTGAAATCCATACCTAACGAGCATGTTTCTGCTCGACCGGGGGGAGGGAGTGCCGTCAGTAATCTAGGTTGCTGACTTGTCTTTCTATTGGCCGCTCCTGTAGTGGAGCTGCCTACTTTCCTCATGTCATAAATAATTGGTATCTGAGTGATGTATGAATATGTTCCGGATGTTAAAAGGTATTGGAATATCCACTCTGCTTGGTTGTCATCAGATCAAGCACAACATGTATTTTCTTTTGGTTAGAGGTAGCAACATTCAAGAGTACTATTGGATGGAACCCACGAGGTCGGTATAATCACGAACAGACTGGATAATGGCTCGTTAGCAAGGTGTTCCATTTGGATGTGTAGAGGACTGTCCTCCCTCCCTACAGTAGAACACATTGCTACTGCTAATTACAATCTACTGATTACTGTGTCCTCGTTAGCGAACAATAAACTCATTGGACCAGAAGACTCTACATGACATGTTTACTGTGCCAATCGAGCATGTGTCTCATGAACAAGAACATAAACGTAAATGGACATTTGGTGCAAACAAGCGGAACAGGCTTAGCAACTCGTGAATGATCTACCACAGGGCACCCAGGTTGGAACCTCTTTGGCCCATTTTCTCTTTTATTCTGAAGCATGTCATTCTTCTTCCTCTTCTCCCAGGGTTTCGGTAACGTGGGCATGCACTCCATGCGTTACCTGCACCGTTTCGGTGCCAAGTGTGTCGGTGTTGGAGAGATGGATGGAAGCATCTGGAACCCCAATGGCATCGACCCCAAGGAGCTGGAGGACTACAAGCTGGTCAGTACACAACTCCTCGCTACGGTCAATAGCCTGCAGGTTGCCCGACCTCTGGCTGTTCCCTGTCCTTGTGGGGAGCACAGTGGAGCGTACTGTCTAAGGCTACCACCTAGAGGACGTACAGTGTCCCTACACTCTGAAAGTCCCCCACAGCCATCTGAGACTGATGACAAGTGGTACTGTCTACTTTATCTCTCTGTCTCATTCTCTCTCGTCTCTCCTCCTTCTCACCAGCAACACGGCACCATCGTGGGCTTCCCCAACTCTACGCCGTACGAAGGCAGCATCCTGGAGGCCGACTGTGACATCCTGATCCCCGCCGCCAGCGAGAAGCAGCTGACCAGGAACAATGCGCACAAAATCAAAGCCAAGGTCAGACCAGCATTGGGCGATGTGCAACGATTCCACATGAATGTGTTTGTTCCAGTCAGTTTGACCCGAGCAGGCTAATTGGGGGGGGGGTGTTTAGTCATGTTTATGTAAGTTAGGTAAAACGTACACAATCATCACTAACAGTAAAAACACATTTGTGTAGAGCTGGATTCTGTATGTTGATTGTATTTAAATCCTCTGTGTTTGTTCCAGATCATTGCTGAGGGAGCCAACGGCCCCACCACTCCGGACGCTGACAAGATCTTCCTGGAGAGGAATATCATGGTGATTCCGGTAAGAGGCTGCAATCATATTTCAGACTGCATATGAATTAATTATCCACTTGTGTAGTTGGGAAATATTTATCATGTTTGTATATTATTTATACCTCACATGCGACCCGTAATAAGACTGTAGCGTGTATGCTAACAAATTCTATTAAGTTAATTATCTGACTCCATAAAGATGATTTAGCAATGTGCAAGAGACTGTAGTTGAGTTAAAGTATTAGAAAGGTCTGGGAATGGAATTCTAAAGGCTAATTGATTTAATTACATTGTAAAATGAATGAATTCACATACAAGGCTTAAAGGGATACTTTGGGATTTTGTCATTGAGGCCCTTTATCTACTTCCCCAGGGTCAGATGAACTCGTGAATACCATGTGCTAGCAGTTTGAAGGGAGTTGCTAACTAGCTCTAACGCAATTGCTAACTAGCGTCAGCGCAGTGACTGGAAGTCTATGGGTATCTGCTAGCATGCTAGTAGATACCCAGTTTTCAGCTGTGCTAACATAATTGCAAAAGGGGTTTCTGATCAATTAGCGTTATCTTAAAATGATAAACTTGGATTAGCTAACACAACGTGCCATTGGAACACATGAGTGATGGTTGCTGATAATGGGCCTCTGTACGCCTGTGTAGATATTACATACAAGATCAGCCATTTCCAGCTACAATAGTAGTCATTTACAACATTAACAATGTCTGCACTGTGTTTCTGATCAATTTGATGTTATTTAAATGGACGAAACATGTGCTTTTCTTTCAAAAACAAGGACATTTATAAGTGACCCCAAACTTTTGAACGATAGTGTAGATACAGGGCCTCATTGCCAAAATCCCGACATATCCCTTTAAGTTAAAAGGCATTACTAATATTTCAAAGCATTATTCAAGGCATGAGAGGGAGAGAACGAGACAAAGAATCCATTGCTTGTGCCTTAGCTCATGGGAGAGGGAGACTGAGAGAGAGATGTCATAGCCTGAAAAGCCACGCCCCAGGTATCCCTGGGGTGGCGAGAGAAAGAGGGCGAGTGTATCTCACCAGCGCAGGTCAGGAACAAAGAGAGACACAATGAAGCTAAGACTCTTTTTCTAACCCTTTGAATATGTTTATATTTAAATCCTAGTTAACTCAACAGTAATCCTATTGGTCAACTTCCAATCAGATAGCAGACCTACAGAATGTTTTCACAACAGAACCTACTGCTTCACAGAGATGTGAGAAAATGTGGAAAGGCAAGAGCAACGCGGAGAATGCTGAATTCTTGAGAAGACAAACCCTCTTACTTAGAGTTGATAAGAGTCCCTTCAGGGGCTGGCCCGCCCTACACCTGTAGCAGGTTCCATTAGATTCTGTTGGTCCTGGAGACGTAGATAGTTTTAGAGTCGGTTTCACAGACCAACAGAAAAATAGCCTGGAAGTAGGCCAGATTCTGACTTGTTAAATCTACATGAAGACTGGGATTTCAGGAACATTGAGTTGGATTGCATACCTCTGGGTTCTAGATTCTGACTCTACTTCTTTGATTGGAGATTAATCATAGTCCAGGGATATTTTAAGACAATGCATACAATAACAATTATCATATATTTGATTTAGAAATCAATCTAGTGCGGATAGTTGCTTCATCTGTCTCTGTGACTTCACAGCTCTTGATTCGCCATCTCTTATTTATTTAGGACATGTACCTGAATGCTGGTGGAGTGACTGTCTCCTACTTTGAGTGGCTGAAGAACCTGAACCATGTCAGCTACGGTAGACTGACCTTCAAGTACGAGAGGGACTCCAACTACCACCTGCTCAGTAAGTCTGACATTTCTCTACCTGTAGCGAAGCACTCGCTCCTACTAAGTTCAGCCTGCTCTCTGTTATGTCACAAAGATGGATGTTGTTGATATTGTATTATACTAAAGTGTAAATCTTTAATTACTTCCCCGTGTCAACGGGGAGATTTGTTAGAATGGGAATGAGAACTATTAGAAATGTTAAACCCAAGGCTGATTAAACACAATGTTGTTGTTGTTTTTTACAGCTGTGACTCATGTTGCTCATAAAAAATGTATTGGACTGCAGAGTAGACACACACACACACACACACACACACACAGCACACAGAGTACAGCACACAGAGTACAGCCCCTCCTCCGTGCCTGGTGAGCGAGAACATTATTGTCAGTCACTTTATGTAGGGTTTCCAGGAAGAGGTGGATGCTGACTGTCTGCAGGCCTTGTCTAACACTCACCCTCTTTCTCTCTTCCCGGTCTATCAGCAGCATCAATGAGGCAGTCTGATATTGTGCACATGCATTTTCACACAAAAGCCCCTCAGAACATGTATGTAGATTCGGTTTTCAGTACATTGCAGTGGATTGAGCTGGGGTTAAGCTAGTCGCTGAGTGGGATGGTTTCTGAATATTTTAGAAGCTGAAGCCATTCCCTAGTCTCACGAGAGTGGCAAGACTGGGCAGTGTTGGAGACATGGAAAAGAGCTCAGAATAGATACGGCTGTGAATTGGCAAACCCATAAAGTTTTTGTAGAAAGAGAACATTTATACCAGATTATTAATGCAGGTGAACGAACTATAAAATGACCTAAAATTGAAGATTGAGCTGTATCCTTCATGATGGTTCAATGAGGATTTAGTCAGATTCATATCCATATTCACTACAACATAATATGCATATATGAACTGTCTGTGGTCTCCCTCAGTGTCCGTCCAGGAGAGTCTGGAGAGGAAGTTTGGGAAGCACGGAGGAGCCATCCCTGTGGTCCCTACCTCTGAGTTCCAGGCCAGGATCGCTGTGAGTACAACCCTCCCCACACTGGCCTTTCTATGATCCTGGATTACTCTCCCTTCAATCAAACAATATTGTATTAAGATATGATATACAAAAGTATGTAGACACCCGTTCAAATGAGTGGATTTGGCTATTTCGGTCACACTCGTTGATGGCAGGTGAAGTAAGTGCTGTTATTGAGAAGTGGAAACGTCTAGGAGCAACCGACTCAACCGCAAAGTGGTAAGCCACACAAGCTCACAGAACAGGGCAGCTGAAGTGCGTAGAGTGTAAAAAGTTTTGTCCTTAGTTGCAACACTCTACATGGTCAAAATGTAGCACTACATGACCAAGAGTATATGGACACCTGCTGGTCAAACATCTCATTCCAGAATCATGGCGGTGAGCTCTACATCACTCCAGCCGACACTTGGCATTGCGCATGGTGCCCTTTTGTCTTGTGTGCGGCTGCTCGGCCATGGAAAACCATTTCATGAATCTCCCGACAAACCGCTTTTGTGCTGACGTTGCTTCCAGATGCAGTTTGGAACTCTGTATATCACAGTTAAGCTGCATTTCTCCAGAGATGAGTAAGGGTTTAGTTTAGTGGGCTAAATGTGAGCTCTGAGCCCTATTTTCAATGTATTTTTCTCTGTTTGATTCCAGGGAGCTTCAGAGAAGGACATTGTGCACTCAGGACTGGCCTACACCATGGAGAGGTCTGCCAGGGTAAGAGGCCGATTGCTTAAACATGATTATCTGGGCTAAATGGTTCCTCACAGGTCCAGGGACAGGGGTTTTATTCAAAGGAAATGCTGTGTTAATCCAACACAAGGTCCTGAGGCATCCCATTACTCTTGTTCAGGGAAATGAAGTCTTGAAAGTTGAAGTCATGCTTCAACGGTCCAGTGACAAGCTCCATTTCTGTTTTACACATCTCATTACCCAAACAGCACTAAGCTCATATTGCCTTTTCACTGCTATCTTGCCACCTTTTTTTTTTGTTCCTCATTCATGTTCATAAAATAAATCGCTCTCGAACATGGTACACACACACCCACATCCACACCCACATCCTCTCTCACTGGTTTGCTGTGCGTGCGAGCAGTGGTAACTGGAGCAGCCAGGGCTTTGTTAGTCTCTCATCATAGCTAAGGCCCAGCACTGATGCCAGAGAGAGCAGAGATAGGATGAAGATTCAGACCGTTACCCTGCTCCCCTCTACCATTAACACTGATGACTTTAATGTCACGTCTGACTGAGGATCCAGCCTTGGTGGAATGACATTCCCCTGCATCATATGGTGTTGCCTATACCATCTCCCAGGAAATGTCGTACTCTGTGCAGGCATACTGCATGAGAGTCTGCTGGTTTGTTACTTACTTATTGCTCCCTGGGGGTTATTTCTTTAAAAGTACACAGAGATGCTTTATTATCCTGTGGAAATGGATCACTGCATTGATAATGGAACAATAGTGGTGTATTGCTGTAGGTAAGAAATGGAGGAGGGGAAAATAATGATTACATGAAGGGACACTGAGATGAATATCTTGTTTGAGTTTATATTCTTTGTTTTTCTCTCCCCTTTTTAGCAAATCATGCGCACCGCTAACAAGTACAACCTGGGCCTTGACCTGAGGACGGCAGCATACGTCAACGCCATCGAGAAGGTCTTCAAGGTGTACAACGAGGCTGGTGTTACCTTCACATAGGCGGCTCCTCGCCACCCCGCCTGCCTCCTGTCTGTCCGTCCACCCGAGCAGACCCAGGCCCCACCCCCCCAACAATCACACAACATATCAAGTGTTTACATTTTACACATGACCATTAGCTTTACTCGTTGTATATGTAAAACCAGCCAAGCAATATGCACATTCTTTTGCGTTCTCATGTCTTCAAGAGAACCCATGTTCTAGCTTGCCTTAAATCCAGTAGGGCTGTTCTATGATGCTACTGTGTCTATGGTCATTTTTATTCCTTTACCGTAGAAACCTCATTTATTTTCTCAGTCATTCTATGAACTCCAACCCATTTATTCCTGTTACAATATTCTTATGTCAGTAAACACCAAAACTTCTGGTTTACAGCTTTCACGGGATACTGCTTTTATGAATCAGTGTTGTGCTTTTTCAGCATCTGTTATGGATCTACAGACAGATTTGAGTAAGTTAGTCAATATAATAGAATGTAGAGCGTATCGGAAACACACTTAAAGCCTTAATTGCACCGGTTTCTCCTGTGGTGAAATGGAGCAAATGTTTACCTAAATGGAGAAAGTTTTCTTACCTACACCAGAATGTTCTTTCTATTTAAAGTCTCCCAATAAGACTTCAGTGCGTTTAAAGCAGTGCACAACGTGTGCTTCTACACTATTCAAGATTATATCATAAAATACATTTGTTACAAAGCAGACTTATTACATGTTTGTAAGTAGGTTGACACAACACTAAAACGCTGAATTCCAGAAGATTGTTCTGTTCACCGTTTCGATGCCTTTGTTCTAAACCTGAACGCTTTGTCTTGCCTCAGAATTGGACCCATATCAGAATGGTTTCTGTGCTGAAGGCTACTGGAAGGGGAGATGGGAGGGAATATGTGAGAACGGCCTTGATTGACTGCTTTGGGATTCTATGTAAGAGAATTTGTACTGCCTTTTTGTTGATACAGAATTAAACTTTCAAATGCTCAATTGTTTTTATTTAATGTATTCATTGATTCAAACCAGAAACCATGATTCCCCATGAGGTATTCAAAGATTTTTCCATTGAGGTCAATTCTGCGTATTTTGTATATCAATAGCTAGGTTTTGGTTGCGTAATCCCCACTAACTATTTCATCCAACATTAGCCTACTCAACAAACTTTTGAAATAAACATTTTTATTTATTTTTCAAATATAATCCTTAACATTAACATTACACAATGTAGCATAGTGATAATACTAGATTATGATGGTAAAATAATATATTCTTCATAGGCTATAACCAGAGGTCTAACTGACAATGAGAGGAAGAGAAACCGCTTCAAAGCCTGACTCAGCCGAAGAGACTTTTCCCAAATGACAGCACTTGGTCTGCGGCGCTGTTGTCCTTAGATTTGTCATCACTCTCACCAGACATCTCTCCTGCAATGTCTCCCAGTGTGTCTGTCAGGTCTGAAGGATAAGCAGAGTTTAGCAGGATTGTAGAATTTATAGATAAAATGACCGGAGGTGGTGAGGCTACAGATGGAGCTCAACATGAATTATTGTCTAAACAGCAGCAGCAAAAACGGCTGCAAAGCTTAAATCAGACAATATATTTACATTTGATGCATTTGGTAGAATATATTGTTGAGCTGCATGAGGCAAATGGTGGTCACACCAGATACTTACTGGTTTTCTGATTCACATCCCTACCTTAAAAAAAAGAAATATTCAGCCACCTTGGCGTTTTTCCTATTTGTTTCATTACAACCTGCAATTTAAATGGATTTTTATTTGTATTTCATGTAATGGACATACACAAAATAGTCCAAATTGGTGAAGTGAAATTTAAAAAATTACTTGTTTCAAAAAAAATTTAAAAAATGAACAAGTGGTACGTGCATATGTATTCACCCCCTTTGCTATGAAGTCCCTAAATAAGATCTGGTGGAACCAATTACCTTAAGTCACATAATTAAAGTCCACCTGTGTGCAATATAAGTGTCACATGATCTCAGTATATATATATATATATATATATATATATATATATACACTGCTCAAAAATATAAAGGGAACACTAAAATAACACATCCTAAATCTAAATGAATGAAATATTCTTAAATACTTTTTTCTTTACATAGTTGAATGTGCTGACAAAATCACACAATAATGATCAATGGATATCAAATTTATCAACCCATGGAGGTCTGGATTTGGAGTCACACTCAATATTAAAGTGGAAAACCACACTACGGGCTGATCCAACTTTGTAATGTCCTTAAAACAAGTCAAAATGAGGCTCAGTAGAGTGTGTGGCCTCCACGTGCCTGTATGACCTCCCTACAACGCCTGGGCATGCTCCTGATGGGGTGGCGGATGGTCTCCTGAGGGATCTCCTCCCAGACCTGGACTAAAGCATCCGCCAACTCCTGGACAGTCTGTGGTGGATGGAGCAGGACATGATGTCCCAGATGTGCTCAATTGGATTCAGGTCTGGGGAACGGGCGGGCCAGTCCATAGCATCAATGCCTTCCTCTTGCAGGAACTGCTGACACACTCCAGCCACATGAGGTCTAGCATTGTCTGTCATTAGGAGGAACCCAGGGCCAACCGCACCAGCATATGGTCTCACAAGGGGTCTGAGGATCTCATCTCGGTACCTAATGGCAGTCAGGCTACCTCTGGTGAGTCTCCAGACTCTGTCACGTCTGTCACATGTGCTCAGTGTGAACCTGCTTTCATCTGTGAAGAGCACAGGGCGCCAGTGGCGAATTTGCCAATCTTGGTGTTCTCTGGCAAATGCTAAACATCCTGCACGGTGTTGGGCTGTAAGCACAACCCCCATCTGTGGACGTCGGGCCCTCATACCACCCTCACGGAGTCTGTTTCTGACCGTTTGAGCAGACACATGCACATTTGTGGCCTGCTGGAGATCATTTTGCAGGGCTCTGGCAGTGCTCCTCCTGCTCCTCCTTGCACAAAGGTGGAGGTAGCGGTCCTGCTGCTGGGTTGTTGCCCTCCTATGGCCTCCTCCACGTCTCCTGATGTACTGGCCTGTCTCCTGGTAGCTCCTGGTAGCACTACGCTGACAGACACAGCAAACCTTCTTGCCACAGCTCGCATTGATGTTCCATCCTGGATGAGCTGCACTACCTGGGCCACTTGTGTGGGTTGCAGACTCTGTCTCATGCTACCACTAGAGTGAAAGCACCGCCAGCATTCAAAAATGACCAAAACATCAGCCAGGAAGCATAGGAACTGAGAAGTGGTCTGTGGTCACCACCTGCTGAACCACTCCTTTATTGGGGGTGTCTTGCTAATTGCCTATAATTTCCACCTGTTGTCTATTCCATTTGCACAACAGCATGTGAAATTTCTTGTCAATCAGTGTTGCTTCCTAAGTGGACAGTTTGATTTCACAGAAGTGTGATTGACTTGGAGTTACATTGTGTTGTTTAAGTGTTCCCTTTATTTTTTGGAGCAGTGTATATACAGTGGGTCAAAAACGTATTTAGTCAGCCACCAATTGTGCAAGTTCTCCCACTTAAAAAGATGAGAGAGGCCTGTAATTTTCATCATAGGTACACTTCAACTATGACAGACAAAATGAGGGGGAAAAAATCCAGAAAATCACATTGTAGGATTTTTAATGAATTTATTTGCAAATTATGGTGGAAAATAAGTATTTGGTCAATAACAAAAGTATATCTCAATAGTTTGTTATATACCCTTTGTTGGCAATGACAGAGGTCAAACATTTTCTGTAAGTCTTCACAAGATTTTCACACACTGTTGCTGGTATTTTGGCCCATTCCTCCATGCTGATCTCCTCTAGAGCAGTGATGTTTTGGGGCTGTTGCTGGGTAACACAGACTTTCAACTCCCTCCAAAGATTTTCTATGGGGTTGAGATCTGGAGACTGGCTAGGCCACTCCAGGACCTTGAAATGCTTCTTACAAAGCCACTCCTCCGTTGCCCGGGCGGTGTGTTTGGGATCATTGTCACGCTGAAAGACCCAGCCACGTTTCATATGCAATGCCCTTGCTGATGGAAGGAGGTTTTCACTCAAAATCTCACGATACATGGCCCCATTCATTCTTTCCTTTACACCACATATGTCAGAGTCAAGGTTTTTTACGGCCCCTGGGATGATCTTGATTTATTATTAGAACCGGCCCGCAGACCGCAGCAAGCCGGCAGCCCGCAGATCTTTTACACGCACCAATACTACATTTCCCACAATGCAACGGTGACGCACCGAGCAGTAGGCTGCTTCATTTCAATATTTATTGGCACAGCAGTTGTCAGCATCACAGTAAAATTAACTTTCAGATACCCATCAAAAATGGCAAAACGGAAGGTGGACACTGAGAACCGGGGGTTTCAAACAAGGTGGGAGTCGGAGTATTTGTTCACGGAGGTAGCTGGAAAACCTGTGTGTCTTCTGTGTGGAGAAAGTGTGGCGGTACTGAAAGAGTATAATCTGAGACGACATTATGAAACGAAACACGCGGACAACAACAAGAATATGGACACGGAACAAAGGCTACAAAAGGCAGAGGAATTAAAACGAGGCCTCAAATCTCGACAGGCTCTGTTCAAAAAAGCCAAATCACAAGGCCAGGCTACTGTCAAGGCCAGTTTTATTTTGGCAGAAGAGATCGCTAAATCAGCCCGGCCATTTACGGAGGGGGATTTCATCAAAAACTGCATGATTAGTTTGTGACGAAGTTTGCCCAGAAAAAAGGCAACTCTTTTTAAATGTGAGTCTGAGCAGAAACACCATTGCCGAGAGAGTAGACCAGTTGTCCATCAATCTAAAAGAGCAGCTTGTGAAAAAGGGAAAATATTTCATTGCATATTCCTTGGCTGTGGATGAGAGCACCGACATTTCTGACATTGCCCAGTTGTCAATTTTCATCCGCGGAGTGGACTCCAGCCTAAGCGTGACAGAGGAGTTTTTGGCTTTACGTCCTATGCATGGCACAACTACGGGGCATGATTTGTATGAAGAGGTGTCAAGATGTGTAAATGAGATGGAGCTGCCTTGGGAAAAACTTGTGGGTTTGACAACCGACGGAGCACCTGCGATGTGTGGACACAGGAGCGGACTGGTGGCAAAGATACGGGAAAAGATGCAAGAGGAAAACGCGACAGGTGAGCTGACAGCTTATCATTGTATCATACACCAGGAAGCGTTGTGCGGTAAAGCCTTGAAAATGGAGCATGTAATGAGCATCATCACGCGCACAGTTAACTTTATCAGAGCCAAAGGTTTGAATCACCGCCAGTTCAAGGCATTTCTGACGGAGTTAGAAACGGAGCATGGTGATTTGCCTTATCACACAGAGGTGCGATGGCTAAGCCAGGGAAAGGTGCTTCAAAGATGTTTCGAGCTTCGTGAGGAGATTTGTCTGTTCTTGGACAGCAAAGGGAAAGACACAACACAACTCCGAGACGAAATGTTTCTGTGTGAAATGGCTTTTCTGTGTGACATTACGAGTCATCTGAATGCAATGAACTTGCAGCTGCAGGGTCGGTATCGTGTCATCTCTGATATGTACAGTACAGTGAAGGCATTTAAAACCAAACTGACTCTGTGGGAGACGCAGATGCGGAAAGAAAATTTGAGCCACTTTCCCAGCTGCCAGACCATGAAAGAGAAGCTCTCTACCAGTGCGTTCCCGAGCACACAGTTGGCTGATAAAATAGGTATGCTTGCCGCTGACTTTCGACGCCGATTTGCTGACTTTGAAGCACAAAAAGCAGGTTGGAACTGCTCGGTAACCCATTTGCTGTTGACGTGGAAAGCTCACCACCAAACCTCCAAATGGAGTTGATTGACCTCCAATGCAATGATGCACTGAGGGCAAAATATGCGGCAGTGGGTGCTGCGGAGTTCGCCCGTTTCCTCCCCGACACAATGCCCCAGCTGCGCATCCAGGCTGCTCAAACGTTGTCTATGTTTGGCAGCACATACCTGTGTGAACAACTGTTTTCTTTGATGAACTTGAACAAAACATCACACAGAAGTCGACTTACTGCTGAACACCTCCACTCAATTCTGATGATTTAAAAATTTTTCAATGAACATTCGAACAGTCCGGCCCTCGGCTTGTAGCTAAATGTTTTATTTGGCCCTCCGTCCATTTGACTTTGACACCCCTGCTTTACACGGATCAGTCGTCCTGGTCCCTTTGCAGAAAAACAGCCCCAAAGCATGATGT
Organism: Oncorhynchus gorbuscha; assembly: GCF_021184085.1. Taxonomy (NCBI): domain Eukaryota; kingdom Metazoa; phylum Chordata; class Actinopteri; order Salmoniformes; family Salmonidae; genus Oncorhynchus; species Oncorhynchus gorbuscha. The sequence goes on from NC_060178.1 coordinate 61,685,174, forward strand.
TTAAACCCCCATGCTTCACAGTAGGTATGGTGTTCTTTGGATGCAACTCAGCATTCTTTGTCCTCCAAACACGACGAGTTGAGTTTTTACCAAAAAGTTATATTTTGTTTTAATCTGACCATATGACATTCTTCCAATCTTCTTCTGGATCATCCAAATGCTCGCCAGCAAACTTCAGATGGGCCTGGACATGTACTGGCTTAAGCAGGGGGACACGTCTGTCACTGCAGGATTTTTTTCTGGTGTCCTTTGACAGCTCTTTGGTCTTGGCCATAGTGAAGTTTGGAGTGTGACTGTTTGAGGTTGTGGACAGGTGTCTTTTATACTGATAACAAGTTCAAACAGGTGCCATTAATACAGGTAACGAGTGGAGGACAGAGGAGACTCTTAAAGAAGAAGTTACAGAGAGCCAGAAATCTTGCTTGTTTGTAGGTGACCAAATACTTATTTTCCACCATAATTTGCAAATAAATTCATAAAAAATACTACAATGTGATTTTCTGGATATTTGTTTCCTCATTTTGTCTGTCATAGTTAAAGTGTACCTATGATGAAAATTACAGGCCTCTCTCATCTTTTTAAGTGGGAGAACTTGCACAATTGGTGGCTGACTAAATATTTTTTTGCCCCACTGTATATATTCACACCCTTTGCTATGAAACCCCTAAATAAGATCTGGTGCAACCAAACACCTTAGAAGTCACATAATTATTTCAATAAAGTCCACCTGCGTGCAATATAAGTGTCACATGATCTCAGTGTATATATATATATATTGTACAGTTATCTTAGCTAGCTGAATTGCTAGCAGAATTGTTTACTTGTTGCTAAGCAGTTGCTAGGGACTCTCCTGGAAGAAGCTAGCTAGCTTACAAAGAATAACAACAAAAAATATCTAGTTAACAGAAGAAAGGAAGACAAAATAAGGACAAAAGAAGGACAGAAGAAAAAGGAAAAGAAAGAGGACAACAAAGTGAAACAGTCAGCACTTCTATTGCAACTTCGTATTTCGTCGTCCTAACGTAGTCTACACTGCTATCTGCCCAGCAGCTAGCCAGCTAGCAAACGTCCACCGTCTACCGAATAGCAGCACTGTAGAAACTATTACACTCAACTGAACGACTTGATTAGTGTAGTGTTAGCTAGCAACATAGTTGTCTTTGCTGTCTTCGTATCCAAGATAATTGTGTAGTTTAGAGCGTGTAGTCTTAGAGTGATTATCTTAATTTACCGAGGTTAGCTAGCCAGCTATTTGTCGTCCTTAACGTAGGAGACACTGCTAGCTAGCCAACAGCTAGCCAACGTCTACTGAATAGAACTTCCGCACTCAACAACCCGGTCGCATTCCGCTTCGCTCCACAGGTAGTATCACATTTTTCATTTCATTTCTTTACAGCACAACGGTTTGATTTGTTTGATCGTAGCTAGCTACATAGCTAGCTACATAGCCGTCTGTGTATCAAAGATAATTGTGTAGTCTAGAGCGATTTTCTAGGTTAGCTAGCCAGCTATTGTCGTTCTTTTAACGCAACGTAACGTAATCAACACTGCTAGCTAGCCAGCTAGCCCCGAATAGCAGCACTGTAGAAACTATTACACTCAACGGAACGACTTGATTAGTGTAGTGTCAACAACGCAGCCACTGCCAGCTAGCCTACAAAGTCAACAACACAGCCACTGCCAGCTAGCCTACTTCAGCAGTACTGTATCGTTTTAATCATTTTAGTCAATAAGATTCTTGCTACGTAAGCTTAACTTTCTGAACATTCGAGACGTGTAGTCCACTTGTCATTCCAATCTCCTTGCATTAGCGTAGCCTCTTCTGTAGCCTGTCAACTATGTGTCTGTCTATCCCTGTTCTCTCCTCTCTGCACAGACCATACAAACGCTCCACACCGCGTGGCCGCTGCCACCCTAATCTGGTGGTCCCAGAGCGCACGACCCATGTGGAGTTCCAGGTCTCCGGTAGCCTCTGGAACTGCCGATCTGCGGCCAACAAGGCAGAATTCATCTCAGCCTATGCCTCCCTCCAGTCCCTCGACTTCTTGGCACTGACAGAAACATGGATCACCACAGATAACACTGCTACTCCTACTGCTCTCTCTTCGTCCGCCCACGTGTTCTCGCACACCCCGAGAGCTTCTGGTCAGCGGGGTGGTGGCATCGGGATCCTTATCTCTCCCAAGTGGTCATTCTCTCTTTCTCCCCTTACCCATCTGTCTATCGCCTCCTTTGAATTTCATGCTGTCACAGTTACCAGCCCTTTCAAGCTTAACATCCTTATCATTTATCGCCCTCCAGGTCCCCTCGGAGAGTTCATCAATGAGCTTGATGCATTGATAAGCTCCTTTCCTGAGGACGGCTCACCTCTCACAGTTCTGGGCGACTTTAACCTCCCCACGTCTACCTTTGACTCATTCCTCTCTGCCTCCTTCTTTCCACTCCTCTCCTCTTTTGACCTCACCCTCTCACCTTCCCCCCCTACTCACAAGGCAGGCAATACGCTCGACCTCATCTTTACTAGATGCTGTTCTTCCACTAACCTCATTGCAACTCCCCTCCAAGTCTCCGACCACTACCTTGTATCCTTTTCCCTCTCGCTCTCATCCAACACTTCCCACACTGCCCCTACTCGGATGGTATCGCGCCGTCCCAACCTTCGCTCTCTCTCCCCCGCTACTCTCTCCTCTTCCATACTATCATCTCTTCCCTCTGCTCTAACCTTCTCCAACCTATCTCCTGATTCTGCCTCCTCAACCTTCCTCTCCTCCCTTTCTGCATCCTTTGACTCTCTATGTCCCCTATCTTCCAGGCCGGCTCGGTCCTCCCCTCCCGCTCCGTGGCTTGACGACTCATTGCGAGCTCACAGAACAGGGCTCCGGGCAGCCGAGCGGAAATGGAGGAAAACTCGCCTCCCTGCGGACCTGGCATCCTTTCACTCCCTCCTCTCTACATTTTCCTCCTCTGTCTCTGCTGCTAAAGCCACTTTCTACCACTCTAAATTTCAAGCATCTGCCTCTAACCCTAGGAAGCTCTTTGCCACCTTCTCCTCCCTCCTGAATCCTCCTCCCCCCCCCCCCCTCCCTCTCTGCAGATGACTTCGTCAACCATTTTGAAAAGAAGGTCGACGACATCCGATCCTCGTTTGCTAAGTCAAACGACACCGCTGGTTCTGCTCACACTGCCCTACCCTGTGCTCTGACCTCTTTCTCCCCTCTCTCTCCAGATGAAATCTCGCGTCTTGTGACGGCCGGCCGCCCAACAACCTGCCCGCTCGACCCTATCCCCTCCTCTCTTCTCCAGACCATTTCCGGAGACCTTCTCCCTTACCTCACCTCGCTCATCAACTTATCCCTGACCGCTGGCTACGTCCCTTCCGTCTTCAAGAGAGCGAGAGTTGCACCCCTTCTGAAAAAACCTACACTCGATCCCTCCGATGTTAACAACTACAGACCAGTATCCCTTCTTTCTTTTCTCTCCAAAACTCTTGAACGTGCCGTCCTTGGTCAGCTCTCCCGCTATCTCTCTCAGAATGACCTTCTTGATCCAAATCAGTCAGGTTTCAAGACTAGTCATTCAACTGAGACTGCTCTTCTCTGTATCACGGAGGCGCTCCGCACCGCTAAAGCTAACTCTCTCTCCTCTGCTCTCATCCTTCTAGACCTATCGGCTGCCTTCGATACTGTGAACCATCAGATCCTCCTCTCCACCCTCTCCGAGTTGGGCATCTCCGGCGCGGCCCACGCTTGGATTGCGTCCTACCTGACAGGTCGCTCCTACCAGGTGGCGTGGCGAGAATCTGTCTCCTCACCACGCGCTCTCACCACTGGTGTAACCTCACATGGTCTCTCCTATCATTGCTATGCAGACGACACACAATTAATCTTCTCCTTTCCCCCTTCTGATGACCAGGTGGCGAATCGCATCTCTGCATGTCTGGCAGACATATCAGTGTGGATGACGGATCACCACCTCAAGCTGAACTTCGGCAAGACGGAGCTGCTCTTCCTCCCGGGGAAGGACTGCCCGTTCCATGATCTCGCCATCACGGTTGACAACTCCATTGTGTCCTCCTCCCAGAGCGCTAAGAACCTTGGCGTGATCCTGGACAACACCCTGTCGTTCTCAACTAACATCAAGGCGGTGGCCCGTTCCTGTAGGTTCATGCTCTACAACATCCGCAGAGTACGACCCTGCCTCACACAGGAAGCGGCGCAGGTCCTAATCCAGGCACTTGTCATCTCCCGTCTGGATTACTGCAACTCGCTGTTGGCTGGGCTCCCTGCCTGTGCCATTAAACCCCTACAACTCATCCAGAACGCCGCAGCCCGTCTAGTGTTCAACCTTCCCAAGTTCTCTCACGTCACCCCACTCCTCCGCTCTCTCCACTGGCTTCCAGTTGAAGCTCGCATCCGCTACAAGACCATGGTGCTTGCCTACGGAGCTGTGAGGGGAACGGCACCTCAGTACCTCCAGGCTCTGATCAGGCCCTACACCCAAATAAGGGCACTGCGTTCATCCACCTCTGGCCTGCTCGCCTCCCTACCACTGAGGAAGTACAGTTCCCGCTCAGCCCAGTCAAAACTGTTCACTGCTCTGGCTCCCCAATGGTGGAACAAACTCCCTCACGACGCCAGGACAGCGGAGTCAATCACCACCTTCCGGAGACACCTGAAACCCCATCTCTTTAAGGAATACTTAGGATAGGATAAAGTAATCCTTCTCACCCTCCCTCCCTCCCCTTAAAATATTTAGATGCACTATTGTAAAGTGGCTGTTCCACTGGATGTCATAAGGTGAATGCACCAATTTGTAAGTCGCTCTGGATAAGAGCGTCTGCTAAATGACTTAAATGTAAATGTATATATATATATATACCTGTTCTGAAAGGCCCCAGAGTCTGCAACACCATTAAGCAAGGGGCACCACCAAGCAAGCAGCACCATGAAGACCAATGAGCTCTCCAAACAGGTCAGGGACAACGTTGTGGAGAAGTACAGATCAGGGTTGGGTTATAATAAATATCAGAAACTTTTAACATCCCACGGACCACCATTAAATCCATTATTAAGAAATGGAAAGAATATGGCACCACAACAAACCTTCCAAGATAGGGCTGCCCACCAAAACTCACGGAACAGGCAAGGAGTCCATTAATCAGAGAGGCAACAATGAGACCAAAGATAACGCTGAAGGAGCTGCAAAGCTCCACAACAGAGAATAGCTGTCCATAGGACCACTTTAAGCCGTACTCTCCATAGAGCTAGACTTTACGGAAGAGTGGCCAGAAAAAAAGCTATTTCTTTTAGAAAAAAATAAGAAAACACGTGTTTGCCAAAAGGCATTTGGGAGACTCCCCAAACATATGGAAGAAGGTACTCTGGTCAGATGAGACGAAAATTGAGCTTTTTGGCCATCAAGGAAAACGTTATGTATGGTGCAAACCCAACAGCTCTCATCACCCCGAGAATATCATCCCCACAGTGAAGCGTGGTGGTGGCATAATTATGCTGTGTGGATGTTTTTCATCGGCGGGGACTGGAAAACTGGTCAGAATTGAAGTAATGATGGATGGTGCTAAAAACAGAGAAATTCTTGAAACCTGTTTCAGTCTTCCAGAGATTTGAGACTGGGACAGGGGTTCACCTTCCAGCAGGACAATGACCATAAGCATACTGCTAAAGCAACACTTGGGTGGTTTAAGGGGAAACATTTAAATGTCTTCTTGGAATGGCCTAATCAAATCCCAGACCTCAATCCAATTGAGAATCTGTGGTATGACTTAAAGATTACTGTACACCAGCAGAACCCATCCAACTTGAAGGTGCTGGAGCAGTTTTGCCTTCAAGAATGGACAAAAATCCCAGTGGCTAGATGTGCCAAGCTTATAGAGACATACCCCAAGAGACTTGCAGCTGTAATTGCTGCAAAAGGTGACTCTACAAAGTATTGACTTTGGGGGAGGAGGGGGGGTGAATAGTTATGCACGCTCAAGTTTTCTGTTTTTTAGTGTTGTTTCTTGTTTGTTTCACAATTAAAAAATGTTTTGCATCTTCAAAGTGGTAGGCATGTTTTGTAAATCAAATGATACAAACCCACCCAAAATCTAGTTTAATTCCAGGTTGTAAGGCAACCAAATAGGAAAAATGCCAAGGGGGTGAATACTTTCACAAGCCACTGTATCTGTGACCAGCATATCTGTATTCCCTGTCATGTGAAATCCATAGATTAGGTCATAGTTCATTCATTGAAATGGACTGATTCTGAGTAAACTCAACAGTAATCCTATTAGTCAACTTCCAATCAGATAGCAGACCTACAGAATGTTTTCACAACAGAACCTACTGCTTCACAGAGATGTGAGAAAATTGGGAATGGCAAGAGCAACGCGGAGAATGCTGAATTCTTGAGAAGACAAACCCTCTTACTTAGAGTTGATAAGAGTCCCTTCAGGGGCTGGCCCGCCCTACACCTGTAGCAGGTTCCATTAGATTCTGTTGGTCCTGGAGACATAGATATTTTTAGAGTCGGTTTCACAGACCAACAGAAAAATAGCCTGGAAGTAGGCCAGATTCTGACTTGTTAAATCTACATGAAGACTGGGATTTCAGGAACATTGAGTTGGATTGCATACCTCTGGGTTCCAGAGTCTGACTCTACTTCTTTGATTGGAGATTAATCATAGGCCAGGGATATTTTAAGACAATGCATACAATAACAATTATCATACATTTAGTTTAGAAAGCAATTTAGTGCAGATAGATGCTTCATCTGTCTCTGTGTTACTTACTCTTTGACTTCACAGCTCTTGATTGCCTGTACAGTCGTGGCCAAAAGTTTTGAGAATGACACAAATATTAATTTTCACAGTCTGCTGCCTCAGTTTAGATGATGGCAATTTGCAAATTCTCCAAAATGTTATGAAGAGTGATCAGATGAATTGCAATTAATTGCAAAGTCCCTCTATGCCATACAAATGAATGGAATCCCATCATTGCTTTGCACAAAAAGGGCTTCACAGGCAAGGATATTGCTGCCAGTAAGATTGCACCTAAACCAACCATTTATCGGATCATCAAGAACTTCAAGAAGAGCGGTTCAATTGTTGTGAAGATGGCTTCAGGGAACCCAAGAAAGTCGAGCAAGCGCCATGACCGTCTCCTAAATTTGATTCAGCTGCGGGATCGGGGCACCACCAGTACAGAGCTTGCTCAGGAATGGCAGCAGGCAGGTGTGAGTGCATCTACACGCACAGTGAGGTGAAGACTTTTGGAGGATGGGCTGGTGTCAAGAAGGGCAACAAAGAAGCCACATCTCTCCAGGAAAAACATCAGGGACAGACTGATATTCTGCAAAAGGTACAGGGATTGGACTTAGGAATGGGGTAGTCATTTGCTCTGATGAATCCCCTTTCCGATTGTTTGGGGCATCCGGAAAAAAGCTTGTCCGGAGAAGACAAGTTGAGCGCTACCATCAGTCCTGTGTCATGCCAACAGTAAAGCATCCTGAGACCATTCATGTGTGGGGTTGCTTCTCAGCCAAGGGAGTGGGCTCACTCACAATTTTGCCTAAGAACACAACCATGAATAAAGAATGTTACCAACACATCCTCCGAGAGCAACTTCTCCCAACCATCCAGGAACAGTTTGGTGACGAACAATACCTTTTCCGGCATGATGTAGCACCTTGCCATAAGGCAAAAGTGATAACTAAGTGGCTCGGGGAACAAAACATCGATATTTTGGGTCCATGGCCAGGAAACTCCCCAGACCTTAATCCCATTGAGAACGTGTGGTCAATCCTCAAGAGGCGGGTGGACAAACAAAAACTCACAAACTCTGACCAACTACAAGCATTGATTATGCAAGAATGGGCTGCCATCAGTCAGGGTGTGGCCCAGAAGTTAATTGACAGCATGCCAGGGCGGATTACAGAGTTCTTGAAAAAGAAGGGTCAACACTGCAAATATTAACTCTTTGCATCAACTTCATGTAATTGTCAATAAAATCCTTTGACATTTATGAAAAGCTTGTAATTATACTTCAGTATCCCATAGTAACATCTGACAAAAATATCTAAAGACACTGAAGCAGCAGACTTTGTGGAAATGTATATTTGTGTCATTCTCAAAACTTTTGGCCACGACTGTATGTTACATTAAGCTGTAATGTTGGTGTCTGTAAACATTCAACATCTCTTATTTATTTAGGACATGTACCTGAATGCTGGTGGAGTGACTGTCTCCTACTTTGAGTGGCTGAAGAACCTGAACCATGTCAGCTACGGTAGACTGACCTTCAAGTACGAGAGGGACTCCAACTACCACCTGCTCAGTAAGTCTGACATTTCTCTACCTGTAGCAAAGCACTCGCTCCTACTAAGTTCAGCCTGCTCTCTGTTATGTCACAAAGATGGATGTTGTTGATATTGTATTATACTAAAGTGTAAATCTTTAATTACTTCCCCGTGTCAACGGGGAGATTTGTTAGAATGGGAATGAGAACTATTAGAAATGTCAAACCCAAGGCTGATTAAACACAGTGTTGTTGTTTTTTTTTACAGCTGTGATTCATGTTGCACATAAAAAATGTATTGGACTGCAGAGTAGGCACACACACACACACACACACACACACACACACACACACACACACACACACACACACACACACACACACACACACACACACACACACACACACACACACACACACACACACACACACACACACACACACACACACACACACACACACACACACACACACACACACACACACACACACACACACACACACACACACACACACACACACACACACAGCACACAGAGTACAGCACACAGAGTACAGCCCCTCCTCCGTGCCTGGTGAGCGAGAACATTATTGTCAGTCACTTTATGTAGGGTTTCCAGGAAGAGGTGGATGCTGACTGTCTGCAGGCCTTGTCTAACACTCACCCTCTTTCTCTCTTCCCGGTCTATCAGCAGCATCAATGAGGCAGTCTGATATTGTGCACATGCATTTTCACACAAAAGCCCCTCAGAACATGTATGTAGATTCGGTTTTCAGTACATTGCAGTGGAGGATTGAGCTGGGGTTAAGCTTGTCGCTGAGTGGGATGGTTTCTGAATATTTCAGAAGCTGAAGCCATTCCCTAGTCTCATGAGAGTGGCAAGACTGGGCAGTGTTGGAGACATGGAAAAGAGCTCAGAATAGGTACGGCTGTGAATTGCCAAACCCATAAAGTTTTTGTAGAAAGAGAACATTTATACCAGATTATTAATGCAGGTGAACTAACTATAAAATGACCTAAAAGTGAATATGTATGAGCTGTATCCTTCATGATGGTTCAATGAGGATTTAGTCAGATTCATATCCATATTCACTACAACATAATATACATCATCTAGTCATATACATATGAACTGTCTGTGGTCTCCCTCAGTGTCCGTCCAGGAGAGTCTGGAGAGGAAGTTTGGGAAGCACGGAGGAGCCATCCCTGTGGTCCCTACCTCTGAGTTCCAGGCCAGGATCGCTGTGAGTACAACCCTCCCCACACTGGCCTTTCTATGATCCTGGATTACTCTCCCTTCAATCAAACAATATTTTATTAAGATATGATATACAAAAGTATGTGGACATCCGTTCAAATGAGTGGATTTGGCTATTTCGGTCACACTCGTTGATGGTAGGTGTATAAAGTTGAGCACACAACCATGCAATCTCCATAGACAAGCATTGGCTGTAGAATGGCCTTACTGGAGAGCTCTGTAACTTTCAACGTGGCACCTTTCCAACAATTCAGTTGGTCAAAATTCTGCCCTGCTAGAGCTGCCCAGGTCAACTGTATGTGCTGTTACTGTGATGTGGAAACGTCCAGGAGCAACCGGCTCAACCGCAAAGAGGTAACCCACACAAGCTCACAGAACAGGGCTGCTGAAGTGCGTAGAGCGTATAAATCGTCTGTCCTTGGTTGCAACACTCTACATGGCCAAAATGTAGCACTACATGACCAAGAGTATATGGACACCTGCTGGTCAAACATATCATTCCAGAATCATGGCGGTGAGCTCTACATCACTCCAGCCGATGCTTGGCATTGCGCATGGTGCCCTTCGGCTTGTGTGCGGCTGCTCGGCCATGGAAAACCATTTCATGAATCTCCCGACAAACAGCTTTTGTGCTGACGTTGCTTCCAGATGCAGTTTGGAACTCTGTATATCACAGTTAAGCTGCATTTCTCCAGAGATGAGTATGGGTTTAGTTTAGTGGGCTAAATGTGAGCTCTGAGCCCTATTTTCAATGTATTTTTCTCTGTTTGATTCCAGGGAGCTTCAGAGAAGGACATTGTGCACTCAGGACTGGCCTACACCATGGAGAGGTCTGCCAGGGTAAGAGGCTGATTGCTTAAATATGATTATCTGGGCTAAATGGTTCCTCACAGGTCCAGGGACAGGGGTTTTATTCAAAGGAAATGCTGTGTTAATCCAACACAAGGTCCTGAGGCATCCCATTACTCCTGTTCAGGGAAATGAAGTCTTGAAAGTTGAAGTCATGCTTCAACGGTCCAGTGACAAGCTCCATTTCTGTTTTACACATCTCATTACCCAAACAGCACTAAGCTCATATTGCCTTTTCACTGCTATCTTGCCACCTTTTTTTTCGTTCCTCATTCAAGCTCATAAAATAAATCGCTCTCGAACATGGTACACACACACGCACACACCCACATCCACACCCACATCCTCTCTCACCGGTTTGCTGTGCGTGCGAGCAGTGGTAACTGGGGCAGCCAGGGCTTTGTTAGTCTCTCATCATTGCTAAGGCCCAGCACTGATGCCAGAGAGAGCAGAGATAAGATGAAGATTCTGACCGTTACCCTGCTCCCCTTACCATTAACACACTATCTATCCCACAAACACTGATGACTTTAATGTCACGTCTGACTGAGGATCCAGCCTTTGTGGAATTTCAGCATCTGTTATGGATCTACAGACAGATTTGAGTAAGTTAGTCAATATAATAGAATGTAGAGCATATCAGAAACACACTTAAAGCCTTAATTGCACCGGTTTCTCCTGTGGTGAAATGGAGCAAATGTTTACCTAAATGGAGAAAGTTTTCTTACCTACACCAGAATGTTCTTTCTATTTAAAGTCTCCCAATAAGACTTCAGTGCGTTTATAAAGCAGTGCACAATGTGTGCTTCTACACTATTCAAGATTATATCATAAAATACATTTGTTACAAATACAGACTTATTACATGTTTGTAAGTAGGTTGGCACAACACTAAAACGCTGAATTCCAGAAGATTGTTCTGTTCACCATTTCGATGCCTTTGTTCTAAACCTGAACGCTTTGTCTTGCCTCAGAATTGGACCCATATCAGAATGGTTTCTGTGCTGAAGGCTACTGGAAGGGGAGATGGGAGGGAATATGTGAGAACGGCCTTGATTGACTGCTTTGGGATTCTATGTAAGAGAATTTGTACTGCCTTTTTGTTGATACAGAATTAAACTTTCAAATGCTCAATTGTTTTTATTTAATGTATTCATTGATTCAAACCAGAAACCATGATTCCCCATGAGGAATATTTTGTATATCAATAGCTAGGTTTTGGTTGTGTAATCCCCACTAACTATTTCATCCAACATTAGCCTACTCAACAGACTTTTGAAATAAACATTTTTATTTATTTTTCAAATATAATACATAACATTAACATTACACAATGTAGCATAGTGATAATAATAGATTATGATGATGGTAAAATAATATATTCTTCATAGGCTATAACCAGAGGTCTAACTGACAATGAGAGGAAGAGAAACCGCTTCAAAGTCTGACTCAGCCGAAGAGACTTTTCCCAAATGACAGCACTTGGTCTGCGGCGCTGTTGTCCTTAGATTTGTCATCACTCTCACCAGACATCTCTCCTGCGATGTCTCCCAGTGTGTCTGTCAGGTCTGAAGGATAAGCAGAGTTTAGCAGGATTGTAGAATTTATAAATAAACATGACCATAGGTTGCAAGGCTACAGATGGAGCTCAACATGAATTATTGTCTAAACAGCAGCAGCAAAAACAGCTGCAAAGCTTAAATCAGACAATATATTTACATTTGAGTCATGTAGTAGAATATCTTATGCAGAGCGATTTAGCTAGGTGACACAACCATATATCACTCTCTCCATCCAATTGGCAACAGATTTTCATGCTGAACATTCTAAAATCTGCATTAAAACAATAGGCCTATGCACATTTTCCCTTCCAGAAATGTATTTCCATCAAATTGACCTGTTGCGGATAAAAGCCTGCGTTTGACAGTGCACATAAAAGTGCACATAAAAGGTTGGAGACAGGTTTTCAGACGTTTTCGGCCGTCCTCCCTGACCAATGATATGTATTAAACCTAGATGACAGGCAGGGGGTGCTGTTTGCAAGCTTCATCGCAGCCATTTTGTACTCCTCCATTGTAAAAATAAATTTAAAAAAGCTATACTTTGGAGCTTTTTTGAAAAGACACCCTAATGCAGACTCTTAAATTATATTATGTGAACTAAACATAAACATGTTATATAAAAACGTTCCATTTTTAGAGAGTACTAATGTTATTGTCCCCACTACAACAAATGCATACTTAAATACATGTCATTTTGTCACTTTTCTGAAATACTGTATGGCGGATTGTGGCTTCAAAGCCTCTCATTGGTGACAGTAACATAATCAATCCAGGGTTTATACACACAGTTGGTCCTGACATTAGGGGGAAGTGTTTTCAACGATTTGGGTGCCAGGTCAGAGAAGGGTTTTGACAGGGTTTTGTTTAGAAGGGATACAGCTTTTTTCTAGATGGACTTTTCGTGGCCTAAAGATAAGGGTTTTTCTAGATGGACTTTTCGTGGCCTAAAGATAAGGGTTTTTCTAGATGGACTTTTCGTGGCCTAAAGATAAGGGTTTTTCTAAATTGACTATAAATAGCCTTAAGCAAGCATGGGGCAGTTCCCCTTGCTTCATGTGGAGAATATACAGGAAATACAACATACTAAGGCACACCTGAATAGGATGCATGAGGTTTGTACTTCATAATACTATGTCATTTGTACATGATTGTACTATGTAATGTAGGGTATTTATTTATTACCAAATGTAAGTTGATTTACCTCTGTTACCTCCTCCGGCCCCACCTGCTCCAGTACTTGACTCTTCTTTCTCATCCTTGCCAGAGAACAGACTTCCGAAGCCGCCTCCCTCTTTGTCTTTGCCCTTGTCGTCATCCTTTGATCCTCCAAACAATCCTCCAATACCCCCACTGCTGCCCCCGCTGGACTCCTCCTTCTTTGAATCATCCCCTCCAAGCATGCTCTTCACCTTTTCCTTGGCGACTTTAGCTGCGAAACATCACCAAGTGAACTGTTTAGAAATCTGACCAGAAACATATATGATGCATGAAACTAAAATGTGATTATTGTTATTATTATTATTATTATTGTTGTTGTAATGACACCCTTCTACTGTATTTTCAAGTTTAATCAACTGTGTGATGTCGTATTTTAAGATATTTCAGAGACAGCAACAGTCTACGATATAAAATACATCTGTGGTTTTATTTATTTGGTCGCAGATGCCACATTCACGATGACCTTCTATGGGTGTAGCTTTACATAGTGGACTGGCAGCATTGTCAGACAACATTACAAGCAAACATTTCTTCGGCCTACATGTTGTTGACATCTCGGTAATTACACTGTGATGCAGCTAGTTTCAATAATATGCACATTTAACAAACAGGACATGCATATTGGAACATAATTGTGGCCTAGCTTCCAGTACATTACTAAAAGACAAATGCCATGTATTGCATTTTGTATTCTTCCCGTCATGAGCTGTCCAGAAATGACATGGTTAATAAGCACAAGTTGAGGCTGATGCCGAGGTTCCAGTTGCCAGTCAAATCCAGAAGGATTCATCTCACTTTCTCTGTAACATCTAATTAGAGTAAATGAGAAACTGTGAAAACAGAGGATCAGATTGATTCAAAGCGTGCTGACATGCTTACAAAGAGTTTAGAGGAGAGATGGTCGGATCATTATTTACTGCAGCTGAAAGAGGAATGTCATTGAGCTGAGTTTACACGCTGATCTGAGCGCAGAGGCCAAGGCAATGGAAAAAATGACAAAAACAAGTCAGGTCTGTCCAAGCCTAGCAACCGCCCTTAAATGCCAAGGTTTGTATGACAGAGGCCCAACTTATACCAAAGGATGCTGAGTTTTAAAAGTAAACGTCAGTTTGTGTGTGTTTATGTGTAAAAGTGTATATCTAGAGGAAAGTGAAATGAATCTATGTTTAATCATTTCCAGCTGCTACCAGCCTCACTCCAGCCTATGCAAAGTAGGACAGTGGAACGCTCCGCAGAAATGAATCACACGGAACAAAAGTCAAACAAACCAGTTCCAGCTGTGCGTCACTCCCTTCTCCTCACTCAACCCCATCTCCTCCCCCCTTTCCCGCATCCCCACCCCCCAATGCTCACCTGCCGTATCCACTGCCTGGTCCACATATTTGTCAGCCGAGTCACCCAAAATGCCTGAGAGGAAAGACATGTCTCTGAAGAGTATGAGTCTGAGTCTGAGAGAGTATGTCGGAGTAGTATGTGGGGGCGGAGGAGGGCATGGAGTCTTATAGAGGTTGGCACTCTCAGTCCCTAAGCCTCCGCCTCTCATAGCTCTACCGATTGGCCAGAGAGTTCAGGATATGGCAAGAGGGTGTAACTCAGGACGGTAGGAAGGGGAAGGGAGGGGGGCTGGCTTGCTTTTGAGAGTGAATTCCATGACTGCTTGCCTTTCCCCCCGAATAAAAGCTTCTTTGTAGAGCTCGGTAGCTACAACACAGCACAGGAGTGAGTAGCCTGTGAATGTGTGTGTTGGGGAGGCTGGCTCTTGGAAACTGTGAAAGGAAAGTTTGGCACGCTGCCCTGTCTCCACCCTCAGTAGGAATGCTTGAAATGACCATAATGATACTCTCTGGCACAGACGAAGAGATGAAAGGGGCCTAGATGCAGTAGCCAAAATACAAGTCTGCCCATTGGAGCAGAGCTCTGTTTTGAGTCTGTCTTCAAAGTTCACCATGAAGAGTGGTGGGAAAAACAAGAAACTGTCCATCTGCCATCATTCGTGTGATTGGTTCAACATTCCACTGGCTCATGAGTAACAGAAAAATACTGCATCCACGAGACCTATGCTCGCAATGAACAATGTAACAAAGTAAGAAATCAATCGGCCATGAGACTACTTACCTCTCATCAATATTTGATGATGCATTGTTGTGGATTCTATTTCTGTGGTTGTGCCATATGACTCATCATTTTGCAATGTACTAATATCTGAGTTTGCATGGGATCTGAGGTGGGATGGTGCATTCACAATTTCCTTTATTTTTTTTATTTTTTTATCTCAGACATGCTTATCCTGACTTTATCTATAATTGTATAAGAGTGCCTTCTTTTTGAGTAGATGTAGACCTACACTGTACACATAATACAAGACAGTTAGACAGGAAGGGGGATTCGACACCAGTGGGAGCAGAACATATTTTGGATATCTCAGATTGTTCTGGCAATTCTCACATATGATAGTAAATTGTCAAATACGGAGTATGTCTAGATACTGAAACACCATTTCCACATTCATTTATTCAATGACTATGAATATCTCTAAACTACCCTTCTTGACTATTTTTAGATATTTCCTAGTTCCGACTAGCACATGAATGCAACATAAGTCTCAAAAGCCAGACCCTAGACAACACAGTGACTAAAGTTTGGTTTCAATGATAGACCCTCTTGGCATAAAGGAGCGATGTCACTGCCTACGTCGATAAGGGAAAATGAATCATCACGAGGTATGTCTGCCAAATCACGAGGCAGACATGCCAGAACATTGCGATTCAAAACACAGGTTTGCAGGCAAAATCTTTGCAGTGGTTTTAGTTAAGGAAGTTGTTGCAAACTAGCCATTTGCCAAAAGCACTCCATAACAATAACCTCAATGATCTGCATCTTGCTAGCTATATTACATTTTTTTACCTTTATTTAACTAGGCAAGTCAGTTAAGAACAAATTCTTATTTTCAATGACAGCCTAGGAAGAGTGGGTTAACTTCCTGTTCAGGGGAAGAATGACAGATTTGGCACACTGCACACGTTGTACCTTGTCAGCTTGGGGGTTTGAACTTGCAACCCTTCGGTTACTAGTCCAACGCTCTAACCACTAGGCTACCCTGCCACCCCTAGCTACTACACTGAACAAAAATATAAATGCAACATGCAACAATTTCAATCATTTTACCAATCACAAGGAAATCAGTCAATTGAAATCAATTCATTAGGCGCTAATCTATGGATTTCACGACTGAGAAAACAGATACGCATCTGTTGGTCACAGATTCCTTTAAAAAAAGCTAGGGGTGTGAATCAGAAAACCAGTCAGGATCTGGTGTGACCACCATCTCCTTCGCATAGAGTTAATCAGGCTGTTGATTGTGGCCTGTTGTCCCACTCCCGTTTTAAGGATGCGCAAAGATGCTGGATATTGGTGGGAACTGGCATCCCAAACATGCTCAATGGGTGACTAGTCTGGTGAGTAGGCCATGGAAGAACTGAGCCATTTTCAGCTTCTAGGAATTCTGTACAGATCATTACGACATGGGACAGTGTATTATCATGCTGAAATATGAGGTGATGGCGGGGCGGATGAATGGCACGACAATGGGCCTCCGGATCTCGTCACGGTATCTCTGTGCATTCAAATTGCCATCAATAAAATGCAATTGTATTTGTTGTCCGTAGCTAAGGCCTGGCCATACCCTAACCCCAGCGCCACCACGGGGTACTCTGCTCACAACGTTGACATCAGCAAACGTCTCGCTCAAACGAAGCCATACACGCTTTCTACCGTCTGCCCTGTACTGTTGAAGCTGGGATTCATGTGAGAAGAGCTAACTTCTCCAGCGTTCCAGTATCCATTGAAGGTGAGAATTTGCCCATAGAAGTTAGTTGTGAAGCCGAACTGCAGTCAGGTCAAGACCCTGGTGAGGACGACGAACACGCAGATGAGCTTCCCTGAGACAGTTTCTGCAGAGATTGTTGTGCAAGCCTACAGTTTCATCAGCTTTATGGGTGGTGGTCTCAGACGATCCTGCAGGTGAAGAAGCCGGATGTGGAGGTCCTGTGCTGACATGGTTACACGTGGTCTGCGGTTGTGACGCCGGTTGGACATACTGCCAAATTCTCTAAAATGACGTTGGAGTCGGCTTATGGTAGAGAAATGAACATAGTATAGAACAAGAAGGCCCGCACACCGTTAAAGCTCCCAATTCACCGCTTTATTGGCAACGTTTCAATCCGAAACAAGAAATGAACATACCCTTTTCTGGCAACAACTGTGGTGGACATTCCTGCAGTCAAATTAAATCTAAATCAAATCAAAATGTATTTGTCAGATGCGCGAAATACAACAAATGCAGACCTTACTGTGAAATGCTAACTTACAAGCCTTTAACCAACAGCGCAGTTCAAGAATAGTTAAGATATTTACCAAATAAACTAAAGTAAAAAATAATAACAATGACCAGGCTATATACACGGGGTACCGGAACCGAGTCAGCGTGCGGTGGTACAGGTTAGTTGAGGTCATTTGTACATGTAGGTAGGGGTCAAGTGATATTAAACAGCGAGTAGCAGCAGTGTACAAAACAAATGGGGGGGGGGGTGTCAATGTAAATAGTCCGGTGGCCATTTGATTAATTGTTCAGCAGTCTTATGGATTGATGTTAGAAACTGTTAAGGAGCCTTTTGTTCCTAGACTTGGCGCTCCGGTATCGCTTGCCGTGCAGTAGCAGAGAAAACAGTCTATGACTTGGGTGACTGGAGTCTCTGACAATTTTATGGGCTTTCCTCTGACACCGCCTATTATATAGGTCCTGGATGGCAGGAAGCTTGGCCCCAGTAATGTGCTGGGCCGCACGCATTACCCTCTGTAGCGCCTTGCGGTCAGATGCCGAGCAGTTGCCATACCAGGCAGTGACGCAACCGGTTAGGATGCTCTCGATGTTGCAGCTGTAGACAACTTTTCATTCTTCTGTGGGGGAAAAGGTTTTGTCGTGCCCTCTTCACGACTGTCTTGGTGTGTTTGGATTATGATAGTTTGTTGGTGATGTGGACAACAAGGAAGTTGAAACTCTCGACCTGCTCCGCTACAGCCTTGTCGATTTTAATGGGGGCCTGTTCGGCCCGCCTTTTCCTGTCGTCCACGATCAGGTCCTTTGTAATTGCATGCCAATTGCACGCTTCCTCAAAACATGAGACATCTGTGGCATTGTGTTGTGTCATTTATTGTCCCCAGCACAAGGTGCACCTGTGTAATGATTATGCTGTTTCATCAGCCTATTGATATGCTATACCTGTCAGGTGGATTGATTATCTTCGCAAAGGAGAAATGCAAATTCAGAGGGATTTGTTGCCAAAATTTCAGAGAAATAAGCTTTTGTGCGTACCGAATGGAACATTTCTGGATTTTATTTCACCTCATGAAACATGGGACCAACACTTTACATGTTTCATTTATATTTTTGTTCAGTGTTTTTTGCATTTTATTCAAGAGGGGAAAGTAGTAACATAGACAGTGACATAGTTTTTCTATGCCAAAAGAGACCATGATTGAAACCTGTCCCTAGTCCCTGTGTTGCTTAGGGTCGAGTTTTTGAGAATATTTACCAGTCACTGTGTTGGTGGTGCTCATAATATGTGATGTATATATATATGTATATTGTTCCAAACAATATAATTGAACAAAATAAAAGTACTTTGAGATATTCATATTTTTTATGTTGAATACATTTAGGTGAAAAATTGTTTTTCAGAATCAAGACATACTTTATATTTCAGAGCAGGAGTATAATGACACCAAGATGTTGTCTGTTTCATGTACGGTTCACAGATCAAAGGGTCTTATAGGATGCATGTATGGGCCTAAAATGGCCACTTTCATCATGCTTTTCTCAAAAATGGTTTGTGATACAAATGTAAAAAGGATTTCAAACATCCTTCTCCCAATGAAATTTATATGTGAGAATTGCCAGAACAATCTGAGGTACCAAAAATATTTTCCGCTCCTGCTAGTGTGGAATCGACCCCATTAAACTCATGTTATTGTTTGGTGATGTAGGACGGCTGTGTATCTATTTGGCCCTGATGAATATTTGATAGTAGGGAGCAGATGGACCTGGGCACAGGGAGAATGAATAGGAGGGTGAGTGCTGTGTTGTACATTAGGTCCTGAATGTGTCATCTCAACTGCTGTTGTGCTCTCATCATGCCGGAGGTTCAGATTGGCGGTGTCGGTATCATCAGATGCACCGCCTGGTAATCTTAGTGCAGTGGTGCTAAGTAATACCTTAAAGTACTACTTAAGTGTTTTTTGGGGGTATTTGTACTTTACTTTACTATTTCTATTTTTGACTACTTTTGCTTTTACTAAACGATATTCCTAAAGAAAATACTGTACTTTTTACTCCATACGTTTTCCCTGACAACCCAAAATGGTCAAATTCACGCACTTATCAAGAGAACACGTGGTCATCCCTACTACCCATGTTCTGGCGGAATCACTAAACACAAACGCATCTTTTGTAAATAATGTCTGAGTGTTGGGAGTGTGTACGATGTTTATATCGTAACACTAGATATTTTAACATTAAAGTTAAGAAACTGCTTGTCTCAACCTTGATTCAGTGTCATTTTGATTATGCCTGCTCTGCTTGGTATAGAGGGCTATCGAAAAAGCAGAAAAAGATCATGCAGGTTATGCAAAATATTGTTAGCAGGAATATGCTGAATGTCCCCCCTAGGACCCACATAGGGGTACAGGAGTTCCGGGAGGTGGGCTTGTTGCCTTTGGAGTCCAGAGTGGAGTGGACCAACTTAAACTTAATCATATGTTTGACAACTTAAGTGATCATGCCCTAGGTTACATGAAAAACCACATTGATATGGTCTATAACCAACACAGTCACAATACCAGAGCTAGTGTTTTTCCATACAGGCATTTGTCTATGGAATAGACTTCCCTTGGAGATCAAGCAAATAAAATAGCTTTAAAAAGCAGGCAAAGGTTTTAATTTGGATAAGGTTGTCTAAGGGAAACCACTCCTCTGCCCCTTGTGCCCCCTACTGCTGGTCAGGTGTATTTATTTAAAGGATCGGTATGATGTGAAATGAATATGGTTGATTTTTAAGTTTAGGGAGAAGTGCAGTGAATAGTGTCACTTTTTAGCATGTCAGTATAAATACATGTATTTATGGTTGTTTGTCATTTTGTCTTGTGTTTTAATCATTATGTGTTGTTGTTTTTATTAATAGCTTTTTAAGTGATATCCTCTGGGTCCACATTGTCCATTTGGTGAACGCAGTCTTTGTGAACGCAGTCTTTGTTGCAGAGTTTAATTGGTGTTTGTTGTTTCCGGCTGAGCTGGTCCAAACACTGAAACAATGAATAATATGCATAGCATAACAAGCATAAACATGTCCGAAGACGAATTGTTATAACCAGGTTGAAGGACGGGGCAATGTCTCCATAGCAACTTGATTCAGGATCGGGTTTTGCAACAAACCTGCAAAGTACATAAATTACCAAATTGCCTCATGGGTGGAATGTTATTAATATGTTTAACAGTTACGTAAAAATCTTTTTTTTTCTATGTCAAACACTTTTGTTATATTTCTGTCTTCTGGTAGAGCATGGCCCTTGCAAGGCCAGGGTTGTGGGTTTGATCATTCCCACAGAAGGCCATTAAAAATGAAAACCTATCCATTCACTACTACTATACCTATCCATACACTACTATACGTTCCTCTGCTAAATGACTAAAGTGTATATGAAGTGTAATATTGGGACTCAAAGTACATTTCAACTCTAGTTCTGACATGTTTATGTGTGTGTGTGTGTGTGTGTTTGCTATCCCTGGGGAATCACTCTCAGAACCAAATGGAAGTGCAGGGCATGTGGCTTAAATAAGTAATTGCTCTGTTGTTGTTTTCAACTAGAGCCAAGCGGACCACTCTGCTTTTCACAAATCAACACCAGGTGGCAGTCGAGAGTCTGACGACGTTCTGTCTATTACGGGCAGCTGCTCTGCTGTTCGTCTCTCTGCAGGTCATCAGTACACCAGACAAAGAGTCAATAAAGGACCCTGCTCCAATAGCATTGCAGAATGACCATACAGTTTACAGCCCATTTCTTTCTAGAGGCATTCATTAGGCTCCACTGCACAGATAGTCTGGTGAGTATGGAAATAGAAAGGGAAAGAGAGAGAGAAAGATGGAGAGAGAGAGAGAACAAGAGAGAAGACAGAATAATAAAGGAGTAGCCAAGAATATCATGCATGAGAGAAAATGTAAATAATTAAATGAGCAGTCTATTGGTGTTTGCCCCAATTTTGTACTGTGTCAGGCTTGAGCATAATTATTATCCCATAATGAAAGATAATAAAACAAGACAGATACAAACAATCATTTTGGATTTAAATAAAATTGTATTTATTTCAGTTCAGTTGTACTGTTTATAAAAGAAGCAGTCTGCTTTGATGCCAACATATATATTTTGCATTTTTGGATGAACGTGTGTGTCAGTGTGTATGTAACCTCTAATTCTTGGATACGTGTGTGCAATAGGTGAATTTGAATTTGTCTGAGGTTGTGTTTTTAGTCCCAATGAATGTGTGTCTGAGTCTATGTGTCTGGATGTTAGTAAGGCAACACGCAGTCTCGTTTGAGACGGCTTCAAAGGACAAACACCGCGATGGTTTAAAAGACCTGTTCAAGTCACCGAAAGCAGACAGACAGGGGAGGGGGCAGAGGGTACACTGTTGAGTGACCTGTAGGCGTCGCTTGAATGAAGGATCAGAGTGAAAGCATGATGAGGGGGTGGAGAAATTGTATTCCTCGAAGACCAGATGTACGGGATGTCAAGGTATTTGACCTGTCGACTACTCGTATTCACGTCTGAGGTAGGCATGTGCGAGACGGCCTGGGTCATGTGATGGGGGAGCTGTTAATCCATAACTTCACCTTCACTCTGACCCTGAACCCTGTTTGGCAACGCTTTATTTGGATAGTCTGTAGAGTATCGACAGATGGACCATCTATAGACTATCAGTAACATTTCAACTAACTATCTACTAACCCTAACCCGTGTTCTAAAC
Source organism: Oncorhynchus gorbuscha (assembly GCF_021184085.1). Taxonomy (NCBI): domain Eukaryota; kingdom Metazoa; phylum Chordata; class Actinopteri; order Salmoniformes; family Salmonidae; genus Oncorhynchus; species Oncorhynchus gorbuscha. Next base: position 61,707,432 of record NC_060178.1, read on the forward strand.
CTAACCCTAGCAGTAACCTTAGCAAGATAGTTTGCTGATCGCATGACCATCTGTAGAGCGTCTACAGATGGAGAATTCCGGGCTATCTAAATAAAGTGTCACCCTCTGTACTGTCACAATAAGGATGAGGGGGCGTCAGGCATTAAGACACGAGGGGTTAAATTAACTCACTTCAAAACACATCTTCATCAACGAACCTGACCAACGCATACACTGACATAAGTACATCTACTGTATAAGTACCGGTGTTACATTATCTGACAGAGTGCACACTACCAGGAAGTCTCACATTGCCAACCATCTCGGAGAGGACTAAAAGTCTTTCTCAATGTCCTGGTGTGTATGCATGTGTGAACTGTATGTTTGTGTATGTGTATGTGTGGTATCGTGTAGGATGACCTGGAGTGGTGGGCAAAGGGAATGGGGGGGGGGGGGTTCACAGTGGTAAGGTGGGTAATAGTCAGGGGGAGGGACATGGACGGTAAAGGTATACGGGGCAGGAATGTGTAGCTTGTATGGTGAGGGATGTCGTGGATGGGGAGGATCTTTCAGAATGTTTAGTTTCCATCGAGTCACACAAAGAAAGCATCAGAGGGGGGGGGGGGGGCACACCGGGGTAGTCCTCCCCAGAAACAAGGGTTGGCAATGGGAGACGAAGGACGAGCAGCATATAACACGGTATTTCTTCCGGAAGAGAGGACGAGGGAGGCTGCTGCAGATCACTGATGTCAGAACCAACACTCCTGAGTTAAGGAGAGAGAAAGAGAGGAAGAAAGGGTAAATGTTGTGAATGAGAGGAGCAAAAGTCACATATTTCCACTGCAGATGGTACACATCAGTACACTTTACGTTCCGATGAAGCGATTACAACGGATAAAGACTATCCAATGTGTCTGTTTAGGCAGAGTGTTGGATTATCTGGCAGTTTTGGTCATCATAACCGCTTGGGTCTTTGAGCTAAGGCTTTTTTCCCCACGGCCTCTCGAGTAAAACGAAACCTTTTCACATTAGTAGATCACTTCTGTTATTTGAACACTAAATCAAATGTCACAGCAATATTAGAACCCCCTTAAAGTGGCAATCAGAGAAATGTACCCACTCTCAGATTCATAGACAGAGCTATGGACGCAAGGACTGACCATCCATGATATCAAAATGATAGTTTTAACCATGTTTTGAGACTGCACAGCGTTTGTTTACATGTCATTTGTTTACAAACGCTGGAGTAAAACAAGCTGATATCTTGAGTTCTGATGGGGTACGACAGTTGAACGAAGCTCACGATGCGTCTATAAGTTATGTTCTTCAAGAATCAATGGGTACATATGATTCATTTCTAAGTCCCAAAGATTGATGTAGCAACCGCTGATTGCCCCTTTAAGCAGTTCACATTAGCATATGGCTATTCCAAGAGGAGATGGGTGTTATACCACCTTACGCCTGGTCATACATAAACACATGCACATAGGTAATACTTCAACACACAAAGCACACACAGAACCCACCCCTTTATACACCTACTGTACAAACAAACACACTCACCTACTGTCCTGCCTGCTCAGCTCCCTGAGAGAAGTCACTCTGTGTGGTACAAACAGAGAATGGGGATCAGCATGTGAATGAATAGATACCGTCTCTACACCTATTGCTGCGGCAGCCGCCTGTTGCCGCTACAGAGGAGGATGGCGATGACAACTTCCTCTGATGCAATATCCAGCTGAGCATGTGAGTAATGGATTTGGAGGAGGGTTAAACTGGAAAGAAATACAGATGTCCGTGTATTTAAACCACGGTTTTGGTTAATAGACATGCACGGGCATCTCTTTAGTAGGGGAGTTGAGGCTTCAATGGGAGAACATGCATTGCGATATTACGGGCTCAGGCACTTAGGAAAAAAGATACGCCCTAGACAGTTTCCTCACGAGTTTATTCATGCCCGACAATTACCTTTGCAATCATCTACTAGGATATCAATTATAATTATGACTCCCGGCATGGTATTATGGTAATAGTTTGGTGAATGGTCTAAAGTTTGATAATCAAGTTTGATTCTGATCATTCATTGCAGTGGCAATATTGCCTGATTTGGTTGTAGAAATGTTAATATAATTAAAGTTATTGCTGTGGGAATAAATATGACCTCAATCCCCAATATTATAATGATTATAATTCATACCGGCAATTCTAGTAGGAACTGACTTTAATCATGTCCTAACCACATAATATATCAGAGACTGAGATTGTGAAAATGAGAGTGATTGTAGCATGTCATCGGGTATGGATATGGTTGTTATACTTGACCTTGCCTCTACTGTACTCTCTCCCACAAAAGGCTTTTAAGTGCCTTTAAAAATGGCACATGACAGAGCTGTGAGAGCGAGACGGAGAGATAGGAGATTGAAAAAGGGAGGGGGTTGAATGTATGTTGTGTAGAGGAGCGATGGACAGATGGTTTGAGCTGTGAATGTAATTACAGATGGATCTTCTTGATTTACATTATAAAGAGCCTGAAAGAAGAAAGGACACACACACACACACACACACACACACACACACACACACACACACACACACACACACACACACACACACACACACACACACACACACACACACACACACACAGCAACCTGGTCTCGGGGCTCAGGGCATTCATATTATTCTGCACGTAAATCGGAGACACTCCATTTAGTATGATATATTACGTTTCGTATGGTAAGTATTCATTTGTGGACGTCCATCACCCATTACGTGAATGGTTAGCTATAAGGGTTAAGGTTAGGGTTAGGGGAAGGGTTAGCTATAAGGGTTAAGGTTAGGGTTTGGGGAAGGGTTAGCTATAAGGGTTAAGGTTAGGGTTAGGGGAAGGGTTAAGGTTAGGGTTAGGGGAAGGGTTAGCTATAAGGGTTAAGGTTAGGGTTAGGGAAGGGTTAGCTATAAGGGTTAGGGTTAGGGAAGGGTTAGCTATAAGGGTTAAGGTTAGGGTTAGGGGAAGGGTTAGCTATAAGGGTTAAGGTTAGGGGAAGGGTTAAGGTTAGGGTTAGGGGAAGGGTTAGCTATAAGCGTTAAGGTTAGGGTTAGGGGAAGGGTTAGCTATAAGGGTTAAGGTTAGGGTTAAGGGAAGGGTTAGCTATAAGGGTTAAGGTTAGGGTTAGGGTTAGGGGAAGGGTTAGCTATAAGGGTTAAGGTTAGGGTTAGGGGAAGGGTTAGCTATAAGGTTAGGGTTAGGGGAAGGGTTAGCTATAAGGGTTAAGGTTAGGGTTAGGGGAAGGGTTAGCTATAAGGGTTAAGGTTAGGGGAAGGGTAAGCTATAAGGGTTAGGGTTAGGGGAAGGGTTAGCTATAAGGGTTAAGGTTAGAGTTAGGGGAAGGGTTAGCTATAAGGGTTAGGGTTAAGGGAAGGGTTAGCTATAAGGGTTAGGGTTAAGGTTAGGGGAAGGGTTAGGGTTAAGGTTAGGGGAAGGGTTAGGGGAAGGTTGGCTAACATGCTAAGTAGTAAAACATGTGTAAGTAAGAAATAAAATGCTAAAGTTGTCAATGATGAGATTTGAACTCTCAACCTTTGGGTTACTAGACGTTCACATTATTGTATATATGTTAACATACCTAACGTAACATATAATACTAATTTGAGTGTCTCGGATTGACATTTACTATGTTACGTCAAGTCTACACATGCACAAATGCACTCATGCCCCCACACACGCATACCCACGCACTCAGGCATACACAAACGTACACTCACCCATGCCTGCATGTTCACCCACAAACACAGAATATAGATTTAGAGTGGAATTAGTCATTTTGCACCCGAGTGGTACAGCGGTCTAAGGCACTGCACCTCAGTGCTAGAGGCGTCACTACAGACCCTGGTTTGATCCATGGGCTGTATCACAACCGGCCGTGATCGGAAGTCCCATTGGGCGCCGCACAATTGGCCCAGCGTCATCCAGGGTTAGGGGAGGGTTTGGCTGGGATAGGCCATCATTGTAAAATAAGAATTTGTTCTTAACTGACTTGCCTAGTTAAATAAAGGTGAAATAAAATCTGCATATCTAAGCATGCATCTTGAGCAGTCTGGATCCTCCTGACTGGTCATTCTTTTCTTTGTTTTTAAGGAACATAATATGCTTCTCTGCATATCTGCTATGATCTCTGGGTAAAAGATGGGAGAAAGGAATGTGAGTCTTATTCACTACATTTAGCTTCATTTTCCAAAGTCCGCCAACCTAGTTAGACAAGCTAGCTACTCTAACTTGATTGATAGCCTGAAATGGCTTCTTGGTAGCTAGTTATGAGGTTGGGAGATTGGATCTATCTGGGCTAGCTAAAGCCAACTTCATCACATTGCTAGGTGGCTATTAGTATTACAGAGAAACAAACAAACAAAAGAAATTGTAAATACATGTTTTAAAACAAGACAAATCTGAGGGAGCACGTGCCCCTGTGCCCCTGTGCCCCTGTGCCCGTGCCCCCTCTGGGCATGATGCCTCAGATTGTAATATAGCGGGGACACAGCTGCTGTATCTTCACTGCAGTACAAACGACCACAACACAATAATGAATAGAGTATTCATACTCTACCTTGACATGTGTTGTGTTATTTCATGTATATTTCATGTATATGCATAGAAAACAATTACACGGTCTACATTCCTTTGAATTCAATGTATGATTTGTGATTGGAAATGTTTTCTCAATGTGAACATAAATTCCCAGCTTGAGGAAATATTAGCTCATTTGGAGCTGACCGGTCGCACGCCCACCTGTCCACCCTCAAACCAACCAGCACCCAATCACCACTGCTGCCTACCTGCCAGCACCCAATCACTACTGTTGCCTACCTGCCAGCACCCAATCACTACTGTTGCCTACCTGCCAGCACCCAATCACTACTGTTGCCTACCTGCCAGCACCCAATCACTACTGTTGCCTACCTGCCAGCACCCAATCACTACTGTTGCCTACCTGCCAGCACCCAATCACTACTGCTGCCTACCTGCCAGCACCCAATCACCACTGCTGCCTACCTGCCAGCACCCAATCACTACTGTTGCCTACCTGCCAGCACCCAATCACTACTGTTGCCTACCTGCCAGCACCCAATCACTACTGCTGCCTACCTGCCAGCACCCAATCACTACTGTTGCCTACCTGCCAGCACCCAATCACTACTGTTGCCTACCTGCCAGCACCCAATCACTACTGTTGCCTACCTGCCAGCACCCAATCACTACTGTTGCCTACCTGCCAGCACCCAATCACTACTGTTGCCTACCTGCCAGCACCCAATCACTACTGTTGCCTACCTGCCAGCACCCAATCACTACTGTTGCCTACCTGCCAGCACCCAATCACTACTGTTGCCTACCTGCCAGCACCCAATCACTACTGTTGCCTACCTGCCAGCACCCAATCACTACTGTTGCCTACCTGCCAGCACCCAATCACTACTGTTGCCTACCTGCCAGCACCCAATCACTACTGTTGCCTACCCGCCAGCACCCAATCACTAATGTTGCCTACCTGCCAGCACCCAATCACTACTGTTGCCTACCTGCCAGCACCCAATCACTACTGTTGCCTACCTGCCAGCACCCAATCACTACTGTTGCCTACCTGCCAGCACCCAATCACTACTGTTGCCTACCTGCCAGCACCCAATCACTACTGTTGCCTACCTGCCAGCAACCAATCACTACTGTTGCCTACCTGCCAGCACCCAATCACTACTGTTGCCTACCTGCCAGCACCCAATCACCACTGCTGCCTACCTGCCAGCACCCAATCACTACTTTTGCCTACCTGCCAGCACCCAATCACTACTGTTGCCTACCTGCCAGCACCCAATCACTACTGTTGCCTACCTGCCAGCACCCAATCACTACTGTTGCCTACCTGCCAGCACCCAATCACTACTGTTGCCTACCTGCCAGCACCCAATCACTACTGTTGCCTACCTGCCAGCACCCAATCACTACTGTTGCCTACCTGCCAGCACCCAATCACTCCTATAGACGACTGTACCAGCCAGCATCCAAGTTGACAGCGTATTACTGCATATAAAGGCATGGTGCTTCAATGAGAAGAAGACAATAAATGCAGCAAGCATCATGCCGTGCATTCATTCATTCATTCATTCTACGAAACTATCCACCACACACCCCTTCAGAACCAGAACCAGCCACCTCAGGCTTAGTGTCCAGAGCTACAGCTTCTTCCTGTTCCTGCCAGACACAACAGTTATGGGTGGAAGGAGAAGAAATGATACAAGTTACCAACCATACGCACAGATAGACACACACAAACATAAAAGACACAAGCAAGCGTTGATCCTTTTCCTCTGCATTCCTTATAACAGAGACACTAAAATCAGAGATATGCACACAAACATTAATACGCCAAGTCAACTTGGAAAAATCTGTCTTTTTGAGACCAGGATAAGATTGTTGAAGGATGGACCTGTTGAAGTCTCTACTCCTGTAATCGCAAGGCTGATCTCAAGTCTGTTATAACTGTCTCTATTCCAACCACCTCCAACTGTCCAGCCCACAGTTCCCCGTAGTGGAGAGGGGTTTGTAATAATCTTCACAATATAAAAAGACAGGATGTGACTCACCTGGTTCACCAATCCGGAGTTCACCGCTGCGTTCTCCATCCCTTCCACTGTTTGCTGAGACAGCTCATTGGCTCCGGCGACCGTTGCGTCCCCGACAATATTGGCTTGGTCAGTTGTTCTCTGGGCCACTGGGAGAAGGGGGACAGGGGGTTGTCACACTCTGTCCTCGGAGAACCGATGTTTCACCTCAGAATTTGGTTTGTGAAAAAAGCCTGATCCCTGTATACTTATGAAATGTAGCGCAGGATACTTTCTGTGGGTAGTGTTGCGTTTACCTGTGTTCACACCTGCTACCATTCCGTCCTTTGTCTTGTTCCCTGTAAAGGAGAGAAACAGATGCTAGATGATTTATGTTTAAATGACGTTTCTCAAACTCCAAGTACTGTAAAATCGGACAAAACGGAGTTGCTAGTACTCGGTCCGAAGAAACAAAGAGATCTGCTTTTGGATCTGACAATTAATCTTGATGATTGTACAGTCGTCTCAAATAAAACTGTGAAGGACCACGGCGTTACTCTGGACCCTGATCTCTCTTTTGACGAACATATCGAAAATGTTTAAAGGGCAGCTTTTTTTCCATCATCGTAACACTGCAAAAATCTGAAACTTTTTGTCCAAAAATTATGAAGAAAGGCTAATCCATGCTTTTGTCACTTCTAGATTAGACTACTGCAATGCTCTACTCTCCGGCTACCCGGATAAAGCACTAAATATACTTCAGTTAGTGCGAAACACAGCTGCTAGAATCCTGACTAGAACCAAAATATTTGATCATATTACTCCATTGCTAGCCTCTCTACATTGGCTTTGTGTTAGGCTAGGGCTGATTTCAAGGTTTTACTGCTATGCTACAAAGCATTACATGGGCTTGCTCCTACCTATCTCTCCCATTTAGTCCTGCCTTACATACCTACGTGTACGCTACGGTCAGAAGACGCAGGCCTCATTGTCCCTAGAATTTCTAAGCAAACACCTTGAGGCAGGGTTTTATCCTATAGAGCTCCTTTTTTATGGTCTCGACCATAAAGTCATTACTGAAGACTCATATTTTCCGTTGGTCCTATGATTGAGTGTAGTCTGGCCCAGGGGTGCAAATGTGAACCACAAGGAAGTAGAGCGACGAACCACCCTTGATTTCTCTGCCTGGTCGGCTCCTCTCTCTCCCCTGGGATTCTCTGCCTCTGACCCTATTATGGGGGCTGAGTCACTGGCTTACTAGTGCTCTTCCGTACCGTCCCTCGGAGGGGTGCGTCACTTGAGTGGGTTTTATCTTGGTCTTATCCTGGTCACAGACGTGATTTTCCTGTCCGGTTTTGCGCCTCCTCGGGCTCGTGCGGTGGAGGAGATCTTTGTGGGAGTAAACTCAGCCTCGTCTTAGGGTAGTAAGTTGATGATCTGTTGATATCCCTCTAGTGGTGTGGGGGCTGTGCTTTGGCAAAGTGGGTGGGGTTATAACCTGCCTGGTTGGCCCTATCGTCGGACGGGGCCACAGTGTCCCCTGACCCACCCCTGTCTCAGTCTCCAATATCTATGTTGTAATAGTCTATGTGCCGGGGGGCTAGGATCAGTCTGTTATATCTGGTGTTCTCCTGTCTTATCTGGTGTCCTGTGTGAATTTACGTATGCTCCCGCAAATTCTCTCTCTCTCTCTCTCTCTCTCTCTCTCTCTCTCTCTCTCTCTCTCTCTCTCTCTCTCTCTCTCTCGGCCTGATGACTCCTGGCTGTACCCAGTCCAACTGGTCATGCTGCTGCTCCTGTTTCAACTGCTCTGCCTGTGGCTAGGGAACCCTGCCATGTTCACCGGACATTCTACGTTCGACTCTCTCTCTTTCTACCACACCTGCTGTCTCGACCTCTGAATGCTCGGCTAGGAAAAGCCAACTGACATTTACTCCTGAGGTACTGACCTGTTGCACCCTCTACAACCACTGATTATTATTTGACCCTGCTGTTCATCTATAAACGTTTGAACATCTAGAAAAACACTCTGGCCTTAAATGGCCATGTACTCTTATAATCTCCACCCGGCACATCCAGAAGAGGACTGGCCACCCCTCAGAGCTTGGTTCCTCTCTCGATGGATTAACATTGGATGGGGGCACTCAGCTTCCAAATCAAAAGGCAAATTGGAATAACTTAGCGAGGACACCAGGATCAACATCTCCAGGCTTCCCTAACACTTCAATACTTGATGAATTAGGCACAGAGAATCAGTCTCCCTCTCTAATGGTTATTACATAGGGCCAGATCCTTGTTGTCTGTTCTAAGAGCAATGGGTTCTGCTCAGCTGGTCCAGTATTGTCTGTTCTCTCCCAGGCTCTGTCACAGTGCTCTGCTCTGTCTCTCTGGGCCCTCTGGAGCTCAGCCCATCTCTGGCTCACAAAGACTCCTTGAGGAGAGAAAAGGTCAGCCATTCCTTCAGCCATAGAGCTGTATGGGTTGAGGCCTGCTGGCCGGCCAAACCCACTCAACCTCCTCAATACAACTTGCATGGAGCATTGGAGTGGATCTCTCACCCCCCCTCTCTCTCTCTCTCTCTCTCTCTCTCTCTCTCTCTCTCTCTCTCTCTCTCTCTCTCTCTCTCTCTCTCTGTCTCTCTCTCTCTCTCTCTCTCTCTCTCTCTCTCTCTACCTCTCTCTCTCTACCTCTCTCTCTCTCTCTCTCTCTCTCTCTCTCTCTCTCTCTCTCTCTCTCTCTCTCTCTCTCTCTCTCTCTCTACCTCTCATGCAAATCACCAGCACAACAAGACGTTGCTCTGTTCCCCCTGCTGACCCTTTGAGCTGGGCGTTTTTGAAAATCCCTCCCCAGTCCCCACACAAACACATCGCTCAAGTCAAGCGTGTCATTGTTATTTAACTCCCTACACAACAATGGGCTAATTTAGTACAAGGGACATGGAAATTGCCATGAGCTAAAGTCCAACTGTCCAATGTAGAACACAGGAAAAAACACAGACACAGGAGCCAGGCTATTGTATTGTTAATGCTGTAAAATCAATAGAGAGGTAACATCAGCAGGCAGCCATCAATGTTGTAACTTGATGTCAGTTTTCGTGAGGAATCTAACATGACTTCATATCAGCAGAGAGACATTGTGACTGTGGCTACAGTTACCTCCTCTGCACCTGAGATGGTAAATACTGTTACTATAATACATTACTACACACCCACAAAACATCCTGTTCGCGTGTTTATATTCAAAGATAACAACTGAAACACAGGACCTCATTGTCTCATCAGAATGCTATAGCATCTTTGATTCTGTGTGTAGTAATCTCGGCACTCAGAAGCAAATCTCACATGCGTGCTGGCCAGCTAAATGTTTTGTCTGCCATGAGAGATGTATTGGTGGGTTTCATTGCATTTTCTTCTCCCTCTCTCTCTCTCTCTCTCGCTCTCTCGCTCTCTCTCTCTCTCGCTCTGTCTCTTCTCACTGTTTCTGATTCATCTACACACATCTTAATCCTTCTATGGTAAGATGGTGCTTATTCTGTAACCATAAGAAGAAAGAGGGAGTGGGAAGGCAGCGGACGAATGAGGAGGAGGAATAAGAAATATTGCATTTTAACATTGTTTATCAATTGAAAGACACACACTGTACAGCTCAGTTATCGTTTGATGAACAAAAGAACACTGTGGCTAAATTAATGGAGAGCAGTACAATCCAGACATAATGGGATCATTACTAACCATTGTGTGTGTGTGTGTGTGTGTGCACATGTTTGTGTGTGTGTGTGTGTGTGTAGACATACATACGCAACTGTGTGTGTGTGTGTGTACATGCGTACGTGCAACTGTGTGTGTGTGTGATGGCGGTAGTGGTGGTAGTATATTCACGTCTCAGCTGTGATGTGGGGGGACACTCTGGCACACTGTGACCTCTCATCTGTGATTGTAGGAGACAGCCTGTGCCCTCCCTCCCTCCTCTCAGTTCTGCACACTCCCTGTCCTGGAGCACTGGGCCTCGTGACTGTCTGCCACCCACCCAGCAGCAGCTGAGCATCACATACACACACCAATATAGATACATGCCTGCACCATTGCACACACCCACACATATATATATATATATATATATATATATATATATATATATATATATATATATATATATATATATATATATATATATAAACAACACATAATGCACCTGGTCAATGCCTAGTATGTTGTAATAAGTCCATACCACAGGAGGCTGCTACCATTCCACTGATTCCGCTCCAGCCATTAGCACCAGCATCCTGTGGACCACACAGTAGTGAATTCACACTAGATCGCCTCACACGATAGTACACTGCGTACAGACATCAGTCAATCCCGCACTCACTGAATAAAGTGCTCACACTCAAACAGATGAACGTAGTCAACAAACACAGGCACGGGCAGACATGGACACACACCCACACACACACACACAGGATAAGGGCTCACTGAGAGGCTGTGCAGATAAACAGAGGCAGCAGATCAGGGTTAGGGGGGATTCGTGACAAATCTCCTCCTTTAAAAAAAAAACATAATCCATTCTCTCTTACACTCTGTAGATGACTCACGCAGTAACGTGTGTGATGGAGGCCTGGTGGGGCTTGGCTGTGTGTAAAAGCCTCAGTATGCTCTGCACGCTCAACTGCTCCAACAGCACTGTCTCAGAGCACTCAGTTGTTTGATCACATATCTGATGGGGAGGTGGGGGGGGGGGGGGGTAGTACGCTACACCCTTCTCTCTCAGAAGAAGGGGAAAGAACAATGAAGATGAAAAAATAAAGGAGAATAGACCGACATGTAGCTTGGTCATGCTGATGAGATATCTGGCTGTGCAGTAGAGGTTCAATGATCTCTTTACAGTGCTGTGAAGATCAATACACCAATGAAATGTGATGGGCTCTGCCCTCTGTGGCTGAATGGCTCCACCAGGTCGTTCAGCAGAACGGCGTGGATGACAGACCGCCTCCGTGTGGTGGGGATGATTTATGATGATGGATGAAGATGGATACAGCCTCCTCTATCTCTGCTTATTGACATCCAATGAATGATAATCCCACGAACTGGATTCTGAGTGCACCACCCACTCATTCATAATCTCGTTCCCTCGCTCTCATTCTCTCATCTCTCTTTCTCTGCCTCTCTCTCTTTTTCTTTTTTCTTCCCATCCTCTTCTCCTCCCCCCAGGAATCACGTCACTCTCAAATGTTTCATTTATTAATTCATTTATCCTTTCCCTCTTGTTCTCCTTCGTTCTCTACCATTTCCTCTCCGCCCCTCTTCTCTAGGTTGTTAGTGCTGTAATCTGGTACCCAGACACTTCCGCCCAAATGTGTGAAGAGTCTGGTGGACCAACTCGTCAAACTTGGCCTTCGTTCTCCAACTGGCGGCACTCGAGCCGAATTTGGCCAGCGGGTGGTTTCAGTTGGCCCTACAAGTTTCATTTTTTATTTTCTTATTTTCATTGATGGACATCAAATGTAAAAACATCAGGAAATGAAGTGATTTTAATTCAAGAAATCTCTTCAACTATTCCCACGCATAATATGGAGACGTGATTGTATACAAATGTAAGAATGGTTTGAAATGATTATATTTTAGTCAAATATTATACATGTTTGGGCTTCTTGAGGTCAATTTGCAGTCTACAAATGATTTTTAATTATGTTCCGGACCCCCAAATGATGACAAATACAATATATATACAAAAGCATGTGGACACCCCTTCAAATTAGTGGATTTGGCTATTTCAGCCACACCCGTTGCTGACAGGTGTATACAATTGAGCACAAAGCTATGTTCCAACATCTATTTGAAAGACTTCTCTGAAGGCTGTTATAGCAACAATGGGGGAACCAACTCCATATTAATGCTCATTTTGGAATGAGATTTTTGATGAGCAGGTGTCCACATAATTTTGGTCATGTAGTGTACTTTTCTTAATAGGTCACGCCCATAGAATTCTATGGCCACTCCCACTAAGGCCAACTTTGAATTGTTGATATCTGTATGAATCAGTGTTCTAATGTGTCAGTGTTCTGTATGAATCAGTGTTATAATGTCTCAATGTTCTGTTTGAATCAGTGTTCTAATGTGTCAGTGTTCTGTATGAATCAGTGTTCTAATGTCTCAGTGTTCTGTATGAATCAGTGTTCTAATGTCTCAGTGTTCTGTATGAATCAGTGTTCTAATGTGTCAGTGTTCTGTATGGATCAGTGTTCTAATGTCTCAGTGTTCTGTATGGATCAGTGTTCTAATGTCTCAGTGTTCTGTATGGATCAGTGTTCTAATGTCTCAGTGTTCTGTATGAATCAGTGTTCTAATGTGTCAGTGTTCTGTATGAATCAGTGTTCTAATGTGTCAGTGTTCTGTATGGATCAGTGTTCTAATGTCTCAGTGTTCTGTATGGATCAGTGTTCTAATGTCTCAGTGTTCTGTATGAATCAGTGTTCTAATGTGTCAGTGTTCTGTATGGATCAGTGTTCTAATGTCTCAGTGTTCTGTATGGATCAGTGTTCTAATGTGTCAGTGTTCTGTATGAATCAGTGTTCTAATGTGTCAGTGTTCTGTATGGATCAGTGTTCTAATGTCTCAGTGTTCTGTATGAATCAGTGTTCTAATGTGTCAGTGTTCTGTATGAATCAGTGTTCTAATGTGTCAGTGTTCTGTATGGATCAGTGTTCTAATGTCTCAGTGTTCTAATGTTTCAGTGTTCTAATGTCTCAGTGTTCTAATGTGTCAGTGTGTCAGTTCTAATGTGTCAGTTCTTTGGCTGTCCACATAGGTGAATCCTTTGAAGAACCCTTTTTGGTTCCTGGTAGAACCCTTTTGGTTCCAGGTAGAATCATTTTGAGTTCAATGAAGAACCCTTTCCGCAGAGGGTTCTACAGGGAACCCGAGAGGGTTCTAGCAAGAGGGTCATGCTGGTCATTTATGAACATTTGAACATCTTGGCCATGTTCTGTTATAATCTCCACCCGGCACAGCCAGAAGAGGACTGGCCACCCCACATAGCCTGGTTCGTCTCTAGGTTTCTTCCTAGGTTTTGGCCTTTCTAGGGAGTTTTTCCTAGCCACCGTGCTTCTACACCTGCATTGCTTGCTGTTTGGGGTTTTAGGCTGGGTTTCTGTACAGCACTTTGAGATATCAGCTGATGTACGAAGGGCTATATAAATACAATTTGATTTGATTGATTCTGATAAAGTTTATCCTATGGGGACAGCCGAAGAACCCCTTTGGAACCCTTTTTTCTTAGAACGTATGTGTCAGTGTTCTGTATGTGCCAGTGGTGCTCAGGGCTGCAGAGCTGGGCTGTGCTATATTGTGCTGTGTTGGGTTGGGCTGGGTTGGGCTGTGCTATATTGTGCTGTGTTGGGTTGGGCTGGGTTGGGCTGTGCTATATTGTGCTGTGTTGGGTTGGGCTGGGTTGGGCTGTGCTATATTGTGCTGTGTTGGGTTGGGCTGTGCTATATTGTACTGTGTTGGGTTGGGCTGGGTTGGGCTGTGCTATATTGTGCTGTGTTGGGTTGGCCTGTGCTATATTGTACTGTGTTGGGTTGGGCTGTGTTGGGTTGGGCTGGGTTGGGTTGGGCTGTGCTATATTGTACTATGTTGGGTTGGGCTGTGCTATATTGTACTGTGTTGGGTTGGGCTGGGTTGGGCTGGGTTGGGATGGGCTGTGCTATATTGTGCTGTGTTGGGTTGGGCTGGGTTGGGCTGTGCTATATTGTGCTGTGTTGGGTTGGGCTGTGCTATATTGTGCTGTGTTGGGTTGGGCTGGGTTGGGTTGGGCTGGGTTGACGGGGGGTCCAACAGTAGAGCTGCATTAGTCACTCTGAGAATCCGAGACGCCCATGTTAAATCTCACTGCTGCAGCGGGCTGACAGCCAGGTGGGTGGTACAGCAGAGATGAGCTGATCTGAACTATACTCAGAATCATAGACCTCTCCCCAGCACCACTATACTTTATTATCACATATGCACCGATTGGGGAAAATATGTGAACACACACACAATACAATCACCTCCCAGTGCTCTACAATAGGATTTTCTCATCCATATCCCCCTGTCACATTAAGTGGGTGTACTGTATGTGTAACAGGTGTATGTGTGTGCGTGTGCGTGTGCGTGCGTGCGTGCGTGCGTGCGTATGTGTATGTGTATGTGTGTGTGTGTGTGTGTGTGTGTGTGTGTGTGTGTGTGTGTGTGTGTGTGTGTGTGTGTGTGTGTGTGTGTGTGTGTGTGTGTGTGTGGTGTGTGTGTGTGTATGACCATCAATATTGTTTGTCAACGTTCTGTTGGTCATTACACTCTACATAATGAATAGAGTACCTCAGTACCACTCAACCAGACTTTTCCCTCTTTGAATAGAACATCTCTTGCCTGAGGCATATGCAATCTAAAATACGTCAATATCTTTCTCTCCCTTTCTGACCCTTTTTTCTGCTTTTCTCCATTGTCTTGCCTTCAGTCCTTTGCCATCATTCTCCTTTTCTTGTTCAACGTTCCCTTCCTTTCTGAATCCATGTTTCCATCACCAGCCATATTTAGCCCTGCCTGGTTGTCTGTCCCATTTTATTCAAACCTTGCAGAACAATTAGTGCACTCACCCATCCCTCACACATCACTCATCCATCAAATACAAGCACACCAGGAGGGCTTCACAGGATCAAAATGTAAGCCAGATTATCCCACATAAAAACTGTGATGTACTATTTTCAGCTAACCCTCTCCGCCGCTGCCTATCCTCCACACCTTTCCCCATCATCACTCCTGTACTCACCCACATACATTACCCCCTCCTTGGTTTTGGCAGCTGCCCCCTCCACCCCTGCCTTGGTCTTCTCCGCTGCAGCCACCGCGCCTTCCTTGGCCATGGAGAATCCCTTCTTCAGGTAATCCATGCTGGTCTGCTGTTACAGGGCTGTGTCTTTTAGCTGGCTCTGGCTGTGTCTTGGAGCTGGTAGATGAGGTTGCTCGGTGTGCCCTTCTGTGCCTGCGTGTGTGTCTGCGTGTGTGTGAGCGCGCCTGAGGTTGTGTCTCTGCGTGGTAGGTGGGTGTGTGCACGAGTGTATGTGCATGCGCTGCTCTTATGAGAGAGAGAGCGAGAGAGAGAGAGAGACAGAGAGCGAGAGAGGGGATGGACTGATCTGTGCTGCTGAGGCAGATTGGGACACCCTTAACAAGGAGAGCAGCTGAGCGAATGAAATGGAGAGAGGGGGGGGTAGAGGGGGGGAGGGAGGGACATGGGGAGAGAGATGGAGAGAGGGGGAGAAAGAAAGAGCAAGTGGGTGAGGAATGCAGAGATGGATGCTGCAGTGTTGCTCAGTTATGCTGCCCCATTTCTTCTGCTGTCATGCACACAGAGGCACAAATACACTCACAGGTTTAGTGGATAATTCAAACCTGGAATGACACATTTGAAATGCTATTCAACACCAAAACTGCAAATTCTCTGCTCCCCCTCTTTCATTACCCCCCTAAGATTCAATGACATGCCATCCTCAGCAGTATGCGATACAGATACTGATATGATGCAATGTAATATAGCAGTAAGATATATGATCTTACACTTTAATGCCCAATTTGATTTAAAAAAATAGTTTTGTGAAGTTTACAACACATCAAACAGTACATATAAATCAAAACTGGATAGTCTTCAGAGAAGGGAGGGGTTGAGTGGAGCTGAAGGATGGGAGGGGTTGAGTGGAGCTGATGGATGGGAGGGGTTGAGTGGAGCTGATGGATGGGACTAAAAATAAACAAAAGATAACTCATGTAAAATAAGCTGCGTCTGAAAATGTTTTATATAATATGTAAACTCAGCAACAAAAAAAAAAGAAACGTCCTCTCGCTGTCAACTGCGTTGATTTTCAGCAAACTTAGCATGTGTAAATATTTGTATGAACATAACAAGATTCATCAACTGAGACATAAACTGAACAAGTTCCACAGATATGTGACTAACAGAAATGGAATAATGTGTCCCTGAACAAAGGGGGGGGGGGGGGGGGGTCAAAATCAAAAGTAACAGTCAGTATCTGGTGTGGCCACCAGCTGCATTAAGTACTGCAGTGCATCTCTTCCTCATGGACTGCATCAGATTTGCCAGTTCTTGCTGTAAGATTTTACCCAACTCTTCCACCAAGGCACCTGCAAGTTCCCGGACATTTCTGTGGGAAATGGGCCGATCCAACAGGTCCCAGACGTGCTCAATGGAATTGAGATCCGGGCTCTTCGCTGTCCATGGCAGAACACTGACATTCCTGTCTTGCAGGAAATCACGCACAGAATGAGCAGTATAGCTGGTGGCATTGTCATGCTGGAGGGTTATGTCAGGATGAGCCTGCAGGAAGGTCACCACATGAGGGAGGAGGATGTCTTTCCTGTAACGCACAGCGTTGAGATTGCCTGCAATGACAACAATCCCAGTCCGATGATGCTGTGACACGAGCCCCAGCAATGACGGACCCTCTAAATCGATCCCGCTTCAGAGTACAGGCCTCGGTGTAACGCTCATTCCTTCGACAGTAAACGCGAATCTGACCATTACCCCGGTGAGACAAAACCACGACTCGTCACTGAAGAGCACTTTTTGCCAGTCCTGTCTGGTCCAGCGATGGTGGGTTTGTGCCCATAGGACGATGTTGCCGGTGATGTCTGGTGAGGACCTGCCTTACTACAGGCCTACAAGCCCTCAGTCCAGCCTTCCTCAGCCTATTGCGGACAGTCTGAGCACTGATGGAGGGATTGTGCGTTCCTGGTGTAACTCGGGCAGTTGTTGTTGCCATCCTGTGGAGGTAATATATAATATAATAATATAATAATATATGCCATTTAGCAGACGCTTTTATCCAAAGCGACTTACAGTCATGTGTGCATACATTCTACGTATGGGTGGTTCCGGGGATCGAACCCACTACCCTGGCGTTACAAGCGCCATGCTCTACCAACTGAGCTGTTACAAGTGGTCTGCCATTGCGAGGACGATCAGCTGTCCATCCTGTCTCCCTGTAGCTCTGTCTTAGGCGTCTCACAGTACGGACATTGGAACTTATTGGCCTGGCCACATCTGCAGTCCTCGTCTCTCCTTGCTGGATGCCTAAGGCATGTTCACGCAGATGAGCAGGGACCCTGGACATCTTTCTTTTTGTGTTTTTCAGAGTCAGTAGAAAGGCCTCTTTAGTGTCCTAAGTTTTCATAACTGTGACATGAATTGCCTACGGTCTGTAAGCTGTTAGTGTCTTAACGACCGTTCCACAGGTGCATGTTCATAAATTGTTTATGGTTCATTGAACACACATTTACATTACATTTAAGTCATTTAGCAGACGCTCTTATCCAGAGCGACTTACAAATTGGTGCGTTCACCTTATGACATCCAGTGGAGCAGCCACTTTACAATAGTGCATCTAGATCTTTTAAGGGGGGAGGGTGAGAAGGATTACTTTATCCTATCCTAGGTATTCCTTAAAGAGGTGGGGTTTCAGATGTCTCCGGAAGGTGGTGATTGACTCCGCTGTCCTGACGTCGTGAGGGAGTTTGTTCCACCATTGGGGGGCCAGAGCAGCGAACAGTTTTGACTGGGCTGAGCGGGAACTGTACTTCCTCAGTGGTAGGGAGGCGAGCAGGCCAGAGGTGGATGAACGCAGTGCCCTTGTTTGGGTGTAGGGCCTGATCAGCGCCTGGAGGTACTGAGGTGCCGTTCCCCTCACAGCTCCGTAGGCAAGCACCATGGTGCTTACTGGAAACTGGAAACCATTTATCCGGAGGCTGCATTCATTGTAGCTGGGGATTTTAACAAAGCCAATCTGAAAATAAGACTCCCTAAATTTTATCAGCATATCGATTGCGCAATCAGGGGTGGTAAAACCTTGGATCATTGTTACTCTAACTTCCGCGACGCATATAAGGCCCTGCCCCGCCCCCCTTTCGGAAAAGCTGACCACGATTCCATTTTGCTGATCCCTGCCTACAGGCAGAAATTAAAACAAGAGGCTCCCACGCTGAGGTCTGTCCAACGCTGGTCAGACCAAGCTGACTCTACACTCCAAGACTGCTTCCATCACGTGGACTGGGACATGTTTCGTATTGCGTCAGATGGAAATATTGACGAATACGCTGATTCGGTGTGCGAGTTCATTAGAACGTGCGTCGAAGATGTCGTTCCCATAGCAACGATAAAAACATTCCCTAACCAGAAACCGTGGATTGATGGCAGCATTTGCGTGAAACTGAAAGCGCGAACCACTGCTTTTAATCAGGGCAAGGTGTCTGGCAACATGACTGAATACAAACAGTGCAGCTATTCCCTCCGCAAGGCTATTAAACAAGCTAAGCGTCAGTACAGAGACAAAGTGGAATCTCAATTCAATGGCTCAGACACAAGAGGCATGTGGCAGGGTCTACAGTCAATCACGGACTACAAGATGAAATCCAGCCCAGTCACGGACCAGGATGTCTTGCTCCCAGGCAGACTAAATAACTTTTTTGCCCGCTTTGAGGACAATACAGTGCCACTGACACGGCCTGCAACGGAAACATGCGGTCTCTCCTTCACTGCAGCCGAGGTGAGTAAGACATTTAAACGTGTTAACCCTCGCAAGGCTGCAGGCCCAGACGGCATCCCCAGCCGCGCCCTCAGAGCATGCGCAGACCAGCTGGCCGGTGTGTTTACGGACATATTCAATCAATCCCTATACCAGTCTGCTGTTCCCACATGCTTCAAGAGGGCCACCATTGTTCCTGTTCCCAAGAAAGCTAAGGTAACTGAGCTAAACGACTACCGCCCCGTAGCACTCACTTCCGTCATCATGAAGTGCTTTGAGAAACTAGTCAAGGACCATATTACCTCCACCCTACCTGACACCCTAGACCCACTCCAATTTGCTTACCGCCCAAATAGGTCCACAGACGATGCAATCTCAACCACACTGCACACTGCCCTAACCCACCTGGACAAGAGGAATACCTATGTGAGAATGCTGTTCATCGACTACAGCTCGGCATTCAACACCATAGTACCCTCCAAGCTCGTCATCAAGCTCGAGACCCTGGGTCTCGACCCCGCCCTGTGCAACTGGGTACTGGACTTCCTGACGGGCCGCCCCCAGGTGGTGAGGGTAGGCAACAACATCTCCTCCCCGCTGATCCTCAACACGGGGGCCCCACAAGGGTGCGTTCTGAGCCCTCTCCTGTACTCCCTGTTCACCCACGACTGCGTGGCCACGCACGCCTCCAACTCAATCATCAAGTTTGCGGACGACACAACAGTGGTAGGCTTGATTACCAACAACGACGAGACGGCCTACAGGGAGGAGGTGAGGGCCCTCGGAGTGTGGTGTCAGGAAAATAACCTCACACTCAACGTCAACAAAACTAAGGAGATGATTGTGGACTTCAGGAAACAGCAGAGGGAACACCCCCTATCCACATCGATGGAACAGTAGTGGAGAGGGTAGCTAGTTTTAAGTTCCTCGGCATACACATCACAGACAAACTGAATTGGTCCACTCACACTGACAGCGTCGTGAAGAAGGCGCAGCAGCGCCTATTCAACCTCAGGAGGCTGAAGAAATTCGGCTTGTCACCAAAAGCACTCACAAACTTCTACAGATGCACAATCGAGAGCATCCTGGCGGGCTGTATCACCGCCTGGTACGGCAACTGCTCCGCCCTCAACCGTAAGGCTCTCCAGAGGGTAGTGAGGACTGCACAACGCATCACCGGGGGCAAACTACCTGCCCTCCAGGACAACTACACCACCCGTTGTTACAGGAAGGCCATAAAGATCATCAAGGACATCAACCACCCGAACCACTGCCTGTTCACCCCGCTATCATCCAGAAGGCGAGGTCAGTACAGGTGCATCAAAGCTGGGACCGAGAGACTGAAAAACAGCTTCTATCTCAAGGCCATCAGACTGTTAAACAGCCACCACTAACATTGAGTGGCTGCTGCCAACACACTGTCATTGACACTGACCCAACTCCAGCCATTTTAATAATGGGAATTGATGGGAAATTATGTAAATATATCACTAGCCACTTTAAACAACGCTACCTTATATAATGTTACTTACCCTACATTATTCATCTCATATGCATATGTATATACTGTACTCTACATCATCGACTGCATCCTTATGTAACACATGTATCACTAGCCACTTTAACTATGCCACTTTGTTTACTTTGTCTACACACTCATCTCATATGTATATACTGTACTCGATACCATCTACTGTATGCTGCTCTGTACCATCACTCATTCATATATCCTTATGTACATGTTTCTTATCCCCTTACACTGTGTATAAGACAGTTGTTTTGGAATTGTTAGTTAGATTACTTGTTGGTTATCACTGCATTGTCAGAACTAGAAGCACAAGCATTTCGCTACACTCGCATTTAACATCTGCTAACCATGTGTATGTGACAAATAACATTTGATTTGATTTGATTTGATGCGAAGCTTCAACTGGAAGCCAGTGGAGAGAGCGGAGGAGCGGGGTGACGTGAGAGAACTTGGGAAGGTTGAACACCAGACGGGCTGCGGCGTTCTGGATGAGTTGTAGGGGTTTAATGGCACAGGCAGGGAGCCCAGCCAACAGCGAGTTGCAGTAATCCAGACGGGAGATGACAAGTGCCTGGATTAGGACCTGCGCCGCTTCCTGTGTGAGACAGGGTCGTACTCTGCGGATGTTGTAGAGCATGAACCTACAGGAATGGGCCACCGCCTTGATGTTAGTTGAGAACGACAGGGTGTTGTCCAGGATCACGCCAAGGTTCTTAGCGCTCTGGGAGGAGGACACAATGGAGTTATCAACCGTGATGGCGAGATCATGGAACGGGCAGTCCTTCCCCGGGAGGAAGAGCAGCTCCGTCTTGCCGAGGTGGCCAAGGACGGCACGTTCAAGAGTTTTGGAGAGAAAAGAAAGAAGGGATACTGGTCTGTAGTTGTTGACATCGGAGGGATCGAGTGTAGGTTTTTTCAGAAGGGGTGCAACTCTCGCTCTCTTGAAGACGGAAGGGACGTAGCCAGCAGTCAGGGATGAGTTGATGAGCGAGGTGAGGTAAGGGAGAAGGTCTCCGGAAATGGTCTGGAGAAGAGAGGAGGGGATAGGGTCAAACGGGCAGGTTGTTGGGCGGCCGGCCGTCACAAGACGCGAGATTTCATCTGGAGAGAGAGGGGAGAAAGATGTCAGAGCACAGGGTAGGGCAGTGTGAGCAGAACCAGCGGTGTCGTTTGACTTAGCAAACGAGGATCGGATGTCGTCGACCTTCTTTTCAAAATGGTTGACGAAGTCATCTGCAGAGAGGGAGGAGGGGGGGGGGAGGATTCAGGAGGGAGGAGAAGGTGGCAAAGAGCTTCCTAGGGTTAGAGGCAGATGCTTGGAATTTAGAGTGGTAGAAAGTGGCTTTAGCAGCAGAGACAGAGGAGGAAAATGTAGAGAGGAGGGAGTGAAAGGATGCCAGGTCCGCAGGGAGGCGAGTTTTCCTCCATTTCCGCTCGGCTGCACGGAGCCCTGTTCTGTGAGCTCGCAATGAGTCGTCGAGCCACGGAGCGGGAGGGGAGGACCTGGCCGGCCTGGAGGATAGGGGACATAGAGAGTCAAAGGATGCAGAAAGGGAGGAGAGGAGGGTTGAGGAGGCAGAATCCGGAGATAGGTTGGAGAAGGTTTGAGCAGAGGGAAGAGATGATAGGATGGAAGAGGAGAGAGTAGCGGGGGAGAGAGAGCGAAGGTTGGGACGGCGCGATACCATCCGAGTAGGGGCAGTGTGGGAAGTGTTGGATGAGAGCGAGAGGGAAAAGGATACAAGGTGGTGGTCGGAGACTTGGAGGGGAGCTGCAATGAGGTTAGTGGAAGAACAGCATCTAGTAAAGATGAGGTCGAGCGTATTGCCTGCCTTGTGAGTAGGGGGGGAAGGTGAGAGGGTGAGGTCAAAAGAGGAGAGGAGTGGAAAGAAGGAGGCAGAGAGGAATGAGTCAAAGGTAGACGTGGGGAGGTTAAAGTCGCCCAGAACTGTGAGAGGTGAGCCGTCCTCAGGAAAGGAGCTTATCAAGGCATCAAGCTCATTGATGAACTCTCCGAGGGAACCTGGAGGGCGATAAATGATAAGGATGTTAAGCTTGAAAGGGCTGGTAACTGTGACAGCATGGAATTCAAAGGAGGCGATAGACAGATGGGTAAGGGGAGAAAGAGAGAATGACCACTTGGGAGAGATGAGGATCCCGGTGCCACCGCCCCGCTGACCAGAAGCTCTCGGGGTGTGCGAGAACACGTGGGCGGACGAAGAGAGAGCAGTGGGAGTAGCAGTGTTATCTGTGGTGATCCATGTTTCCGTCAGTGCCAAGAAGTCGAGGGACTGGAGGGAGGCATAGGCTGAGATGAACTCTGCCTTGTTGGCCGCAGATCGGCAGTTCCAGAGGCTACTGGAGACCTGGAACTCCACGTGGGTCGTGCGCGCTGGGACCACCAGATTAGGGTGGCCGCGGCCACGCGGTGTGGAGCGTTTGTATGGTCTGTGCAGAGAGGAGAGAACAGGGATAGACAGACACACAGTTGACAGGCTACAGAAGAGGCTACGCTAATGCAAAGGAGATTGGAATGACAAGTGGACTACACGTCTCGAATGTTCAGAAAGTTAAGCTTACGTAGCAAGAATCTTATTGACTAAAATTATTAAAATGATACAGTACTGCTGAAGTAGGCTAGCTGGCAGTGGCTGCGTTGTTGACTTTGTAGGCTAGCTGGCAGTGGCTGCATTGTTGACACTACACTAATCAAGTCGTTCCGTTAAGTGTAATAGTTTCTACAGTGCTGCTATTCGGGGGCTAGCTGGCTAGCTAGCAGTGTTGATTACGTTACGTTGCGTTAAAAGAACGACAATAGCTGGCTAGCTAACCTAGAAAATCGCTCTAGACTACACAATTATCTTTGATACAAAGACGGCTATGTAGCTAGCTATGTAGCTAGCTACGATCAAACAAATCAAACCGTTGTACTGTAATGAAATGAAATGAAAATGTGATACTACCTGTGGAGCGAAGCGGAATGCGACCGGGTTGTTGAGTTCTATTCGGTAGACGTTGGCTAGCTGTTGGCTAGCTAGCAGTGTCTCCTGCGGAGTGAAGTGCAGATGCGACCGCTCGCTCCAACCCGGAAGACATGGGAAACAGTGTTTTAAACCCTTTACAATGAAGATCTGTGAAGTTATTTGGATTTTTACGAATTATCTTTGAAAGACAGTTTCCTTTTTTGCTAAGTTTATAAGCTGGAAATAGAAGCCTTATTGTTGTTGTCAATTAGTTAACTCCAATTAGGAGAGGGGTGGTAGGGTTGGTTGAATATAATAAAGAACAAAAATAGCAAACAAAAGCAGCACAAAAAATAGCCCGTATACACACACCACACTTACTTGTACATTGACAGGCAGGTTTTCCCCTAATAGAAATCGAGATGCCACTGCGATATTTCCCATTAATAATACAGAAAACCATAGAGGCACTAATGAGATTTAAGTGGCCACTCTAATCCAGCTCACTGTATTTGATCTCATTGGCAGCAGGAGGACAGGGATCATGAAGCCCAGAGCTATAATTAGCGCATGTGAAGTTAGTTACATATGGCTCCTCTCTACATCAAAGTGAATGGCAAAGAGAGCCCCTTTAGAGTGTTTTACCTGGAAAAGCTATCCATAATCATGGCACATACTAAAAGGTGGTTCAGATATAGTATCACATTTAAAAAAAAAATATGTAGAGATTAATTGTATATACAGGAGATACGGTTTCGTATATTTATGCTTCAGTTAAATACAGCTCCGGATGTTCTACAAGGAGAGTTGAGGGAAAGACCGGAAAGCGTAGAAGTCTAAATCAAAATCAAATCAAATTTATTGGTCACATACACGTGCTTGTGCGTCTAGCTCCGACAGTGCAGCAATATCTACCATGTAATATCTAACAGTTTTACAACATATACCAAAAATACACGTAAATCTAAGTAGGGGATAGATGAAGAATATATACATATTTGTTAGAGATACAGTGACATAATATAGAATACAGTATATACATATAAGATGGGTGATGCAATATTTACACACAATTAAATTGACTAAAATACCATAGAACAGTATAGAGTACAGTTTATACATAAGAGATGAGTAATGCAAGATGTGGAGACATTATTAAAGTGGCTAGTAATTCCTAATTTATGTCTATAGGCAGCTGCTTCTCACAGTTGAAGTCAGAAGTTTACATACACCTCAGCCAAATACATTTAAACTCAGTTTTTCACAATTCCTGACATTTAATCTTAGTAAAAAAATCCCTGTCTTAGATCAGTTAGGATCACCACTTTATTTTAAGAATTTAAAATGTCAGAATAATAGTAGAGTGAAGGATTTATTTCAGCTTTTATTTCTTTCATCACATTCCCAGTGGGTCAGAAGTTTACATACATCCAATTAGTATTTGGTAGCATTTCCTTTAAATTGTTTAACTTGGCTCAAACACTTCGGGTAGCCTTCCACAAGCTTCCCACAATAAGTTGGGTGAATTTTGGCCCATTCCTCCTGACAGAGCTGGTGTAACTGAGTTCGGCTTGTAGGCCTCCTTGCTCGCACATGCTTTTTCAGTTCTGCCCACACATTTTCTATAGGATTGAGGTCAGGTCTCTGTGATGGCCACACATACCTTGACTTTGTTGTCCTTAAGCCATTTTGCCACAACTTGGAAGTATACTTGGGGTCATTGTCCATTTGGAAGACCCATTTGCGACCAAGCTTTAACTTCCTGACTGATGTCTTGCGATGTTGCGTCAATATATCCACATCATTTTTCCTGCCTCATGATGCCATCTATTTTGTGAAGTGCACCAGTCCCTCCTGCAACAAAGCCACCTCCACAACATGCTGCCACCCCGTGCTTCACGGTTGGGATTCTTCGGCTTGCAAGCCTCCCCCCCCTTTTTCCTCCAAACATAACGATGGTCATTATGCCAACAGGTCTATTTTTGTTTCATCAGACCAGAGGACATTTCTCCAGAAAGTACGATCTTTGACCCCATGTGCAGTTGCAAACCGTAGTCTGGCTTTTTTATGGTGGTTTTGGAGCAGTGGCTTCTTCCTTGCTGAGTGGCCTTTCAGGTTATGTCGATATAGGACTCGTTTTACTGTGGATATAGATACTTTGTACCTGTTTCCTCCAGCATCTTCACAAGGTCCTTTGCTGGTTGTTCTGGGATTGATTTGCACATTTTCACACCAAAGTACGTTATTGCTCCCAAGGATGAACTAGATTAGTGGAGGTCTACAAATATTTTTCTGATGTCTTGGCTGATTTCTTTAGATTTTCCCATGATGTCAAGCAAAAAGGCACTGAGTTTGAAGGTAGGCCTTGAAATACATCCACAGGTACACCTCCAATTGACTCAAGTTATGTCAATTAGCCTATCAGAAGCTTCTAAAGCCATGACATCATTTTCTGGAATTTTCCAAGCTGTTTAAAAGCACAGTCAATTTAGCATATGTAAACTACTGATCCACTGGAATTGTGATGCAGTAAATTCTAAGTGAAATAATCTGTCTGTGAACAATTGTTGGAAAAATTACTTGTGTCATGCACAAAGTAGATGTCCTAACGGACTTGCCAAACAAGACATTTGTGGAGTGGTTGAAAAACAAGCTTTAATGACTCCAATCTAATTGTATGTAAACTTCCGACCTCAACTGTATGTGCTAGTGATGGCTGTTTAGCAGTCAGATGGCCTCGAGATAGAAGCTGCTTTTTAGTCTCTCGGTGCCAGCTTTGATGCACCTGTACTGACCTCACCTTCAGGATGATAGCTGGATGGACAGGCAGTGGCTTGGGTGGTTGATGTCTTTGATGATCTTTTTCTTCCTGTGGCATCGGGTGGTGTAGGTCCAGGAGGGCGGGAAGTTTGCCCCTGGCAATGTGTTGGGCAGAACGCACCACCCTCTGCAGAGCTTTGCAGTTGTGGGCGGTGCAGCTGCCATACCAGGCGGTGATACAACCCGACAGGATGCTCTCAATTGTGCATCTGTAAAAGTTTGTGAGGGTTTTAGGTGTTAAGCCAAATGTCTTTAGCCTCCTGATGTTGAAGAGGCGCTGTTGCGCCTTCTTCACCACACTGTCTGTGTGGGTGGACCATTTCAGTTTGTCAGTGATGTGTACGCCAAGGAAATTGAAGCTTTCCACCTTCTCCACTGCAGTCCCATCTATGTGGATAGGGGGGGGGGGTGCTCCCTCTTCTTTTTCCTGAAGTCCACAATCATCTCCGTAGTTTTGTTGATGTTGAGTGAGAGGTTATTTTCCTGGCACCACACTCCCAGAGCCTTCACCTCCTCCCTGTAGGCTGTCTCATCGTTGTTGGTAATCAAGCCTACTACTGTTGTATCATGTTCAAACTTTATGATTGAGTTGTAGGCGTGCTTGGCCACGCAGTCATAGGTGAATAGGGAGTACAGGAGGGGGCTGAGCATTCACCCTTGTGGGGACCCAGTGTTGAGGATCAGCAAATAGGAGGTGTTGTTTCCTACCTTTACAACCCGTCAATAAGTCCAGGACACAGTTGCACAGGGTGGGGTTCAGACCCAGGGCCTCGAATGCTGAGCTATAGTAAACGAACAGCATTCCTACATAGGTATGCCTCTTGTCCAGGTGGGACAAGGCAATGTGAATTGTGGTGGTGATTGTGGATCTTTTGGGGTGGTAAGCAAATTGAAGTGGGTCTAGGGCAGCAGGTAAGGTGGAGGAGATATGATTCTTGACTAGTCTCTCAAAGCACTTCATGATGACAGAGGTGAGTGCTACGGGGCGATAGTCAATTAGTTCAATTATCTTTGCTTTCTTAAGTACAGGGACAATGGTGGCCATCTTGAAACATGTGGGGACTACAGACTGGGATAGGGAGAGATTGAATATACTGTATCTGTAAACACACCAGCCAACTGGTCTGCGCATGCTCTGAGAACATGGCTAGGGATACCGCGGCTAGGGATACCATGGCTAGGGGCAGCAGGTAGCCTAGTGGTTCGAGTGTTGGGCCATTAACCGAAAGGTAGCTGGATTGAATCCCAGAGCTGACAAGGTAAAAAAACAAGGCAGTTAACTCACTGTTCCCTGGGAGGCTGTCATTGTAAATAAGAATATATTCTTAACTAACTTTCCTAGTACATTTTTTAAATTAAAATACCATCTGGGCTGGCAGCCTTACGAGGGTTAACATGCAAAAATGTCTTACTCACGTCGGCCTCAGAGAAGGAGAGCCCACTGTCCTTGATAGCGGGCCGCGTCGGTGGCACTGTATTATCCTCAAAGCGGGCGAAGAAGGTGTTCAGCCTGTCCAGAAGCAAGATGTGGCTGGTTTTCCTTTTATAATCTGTGATTGTCTGTTGACCCTGCCACATAAGTATGGTGTCTGAGACATTGAACTGGGACTAAACTTTGTCCCTATACCGACGTTTAGCCAGCTTGATTGCACATTCTTCCACATTCCCAGTCTTCTTGCCCTGGTTAAATGCGGAGGTTCGCGCTTTCAGTTTCGCTCGAATGCTCCCATCTATCCACGGTGGCTATTATTGACAAAAATTCTCTCAGGAAATAGTACGGTCGGCAATTGATTGTGAGATATTTTAGATTGGGTGAACAGAAGGACTTGAGTTCCTGTATGTTATCACAGTTACACCATATGTCATTCATCAGAAAACATATACCTCCACCCTTCTGCTTCCCGGAGAGCTGTTTGATCCAGTCGGTGCGATGTACTGAGAACCCAACAGCCTTTACAGAGTCAGACAGTATATCTCGAGAGAGCCATGTTTCCTTGAAGCAGAGTATGTTACAATCTCTGGTGTCTCTCTGAAAAGCAACTCTCCCCATGAGCTCATCAACTTTATTATCCAGAGATTGGACATTAGAGAGTTATACTCGGGAGGGGTGGGTGGTGTGCACGCTTCCTAAGTCGAACCAGAAGACCGCCCCGAGTACCTCTCCTTCGCCAGCGTTGTTTTGAGTCAGCCTCTGGAATAAGTTCATTGCTCTGGGGAGAGCAAACAAAAGATCTGCTCCAGGGAAGTCGTAATCCTGGTCGTAATGCTGGACGTTCTGGTGAGTTACTGCCGCTCTAATATCCAATAGTTCTTCCCGGCTGTGTGTAATGACACAAAACAATTCCTGAGCTAATAACATAAAAAAATCACACATAAAACAAACAAAATACTGCATAGTTTCCTAAAAGCTAGTCATGATGCTGCCATCTCCGTCAGCGCCATCTTCACGGACGGCAGGCAGGCAGGCTGGGGTGATAGGTCACGGCAGGAAGAAGAACTATGCGTTGCACATTATGTGTATGTGCAGCTGTTAGATAAGAAGGTCATGTAGGAAATTTGAATATGGTGTGTTAAAGTAGTGCTTAAGGACAAATGTGTAAACATGTTTGCGTGTGTACCCAAGAAGTCTGGCTCAGGGACCAAGAGTTAGGCCTTTACCTGTAACATTCAGGACGGGGTTGAGGGTCATCATGACTCATCTCAACTCAACGTTATCAAGCAACAAACAGAGTTCCGTGACATGTTCTGCAGTGGTGTCACCGTTGAAGCTGATTAATGTCTGGTTGTCTGTACTATGCGTGTGACGTGAATGTACGAATGAAACAGACATTGAATGAGAAAGAGAATTAAGGGGGAAAGGAGGGGCTGAGACAGACATTGCTGAGAGATGTTGAGGTAAGGTGTATGGGAGATTAGGGACTTGAAGTCGGCTAGGTTCGGGGTTATTGGGATAAGAGGGAATCGGAGACCCAGGGTTCTAGTCCCAGGGGTGTGGGTGTCCATTAGAGGGTAAAGAGGCACCATCCCCAGGAGTAATGAATTGGTTCTATGGACACATTCAGACAACCAATGATCTTGTCTATTAATGACAACCAGAGGATTGCCTCCACTGTGATGATGGGTTTTACTGTATTGCCTACTACAGCTCTGGCCTTTGATATACAGTGTTGGTACAGAAGGCGTGCCAGACATTATCCCCAAACCACATTTGACCAACATGTTATTTAAAGTTAAAAGTAAAAATGATAACATCGAAAATAAGTATCCACTAATATCAATGGAAAGAACTTTGAGTTTGAGAAAATATCTTTGGATCTTTTTATTCAGGGGAAGGTTGATCTTCGTGATCAGAAGAAGTGGCCAATTGAAAAGGGAATAAAGAGCTACAAATGGCGAGTGATAATTGGATAATTTTGCACCATTATCAGTGCTGTTGTAAATCAGTTTGTTGTCTCTTCGGCTCCACTGCAGTCGTCCATTTAAACCCGAACAGGCTGAATAAAGCCGACGTTTCACCCTGGGTTTGTTGGCCAGATGCCTTGCATAGTCCCGGTTTTGCAGCTGTCTCCCTCCCCTCGTGTCCTGACTCCTGGGCAGAAAACAGGGTGACTCAGCGAATAACCTCTAGCAGCCAGCCCCAATATCCGACCAGCCTCCTCCAGCCAGACACCTCTTTCTCTCCTTCATGCAGCCTCCATCTCTCCTCGGATTGGCTAAGGGCCAGCGCAGGGCTATTTTTAGAGGAGCTTCATTTCTCGCATAACAATGAGAAAATGTATAGTGACATGGGCCCCTATGGGTCTCTGGATAGCAGATCGCCTACATGAGGTCAGAGGAGCAGTGACCAATAAAGATCATGGGGCTCTCTGCGGTGTGTTGCTGTGAAATATCCCTCTCTTTACCCCCTCCCATCTCTCTCACCAGCTGGGAGTGGCCACAGGAGCCAAGGCCTACTGACCAAGACAGGAGAAGGAGAGTGATGGATGTTCACAATCTCCACATCCACCACAGGCTGAGAGGAGCTGGCGATCAAGCAGACATACTGTGATTGCAAGTCCTTCATCAGGATCCAGTTCTCCCCGCCCTGTGGTCTAAGCCTTTTATGTAGCTAATATTCAGTGGAGCATTTCAGATACAGTACAGCACCTCTGCGTTGAGAACCCCAGCATGTTCCCAGTCCAGTCAAGCCTGGTCATGAGACAGTATACTAGAACCAAGATCAGTCAGCTTTTTTTGTGTGTATTTTTTCTTCACCCAATTTGCTTGGAGAAGAAACAAAATGTTCCCAGAATATTTGTGCCAAAATGGGTCAGCAAGTCGCACTGAAAACTCAATACAATTGAAGACATTTGAAATCTTGTAGCACTTGCAACCTAAGTGACCTGTCATTGGTCAAGTGGATTCTTTAGAAAATGAGGGCCAGAGGGCTGTTTTGAGTATATTGACGTATTAATCAGTATACTCTGTTGATTACGAGGGCCTGATTGAGGAGATTGTCCTGGTCAATCTATATCGCGGAAGCGTAATATAATTTCTGATTGAGCTGACGTAGGCAGCATTTACCGTGATTGCAGTCTCCACAAACACAGGAAAGTTGCCTTTAAATTTCAATCGAGCTGTAATGCTGAACTTCCGCTATATGGATTGAAGAGAGCCCTAAGCAGTGTTGGAAAAAGTACCTAATTGTCATACTTGAGTAAAAGTATAGATAACTTAATAGAAAGTTACTCAAGTACCAGAAAAAGTCACCCAGTAAAATTCTATTTGAGTCTAAAAGTATTTGGTTGTAAATATACTGAAGTATCAGAAGTAAAAGTACAAATAATTCCAAGTTTCTTATATTAAGCAAACCAGATGGTACAATATTTTTAAAATCTTATTTACATTTAGCCAGGAGCACACTCCTACAATCAGACATCATTTACAAACAATGCATTTGTGTTTAGTGAGTCCCCCAGATAAGAGGCAGGAGAGATGACCAGGGATGTTCTCTTGATAAGTGTGTGAATTGGACCATTTTCCTGTCTTGCTAAGCATTGAAAATGTAATAGGTACATTTGGGTGTCAGCAAAAATGTATGGAGCAAAAGTACATTGTTTTCTTTAGGAATGTAGTGAAGTAAAAGTAAAAGTAGTACAAAAAATATAAATAGTAAAGCAAAGTACAGATACCCAAAAAAACTACTTAAGTTTAAAGTATTTTTACTTAAGTACATTACACCACTGCCCCCAACCCACTACACTATCATACACTGCTAATGATATTCCAAAAGGTAGAACTGCTATATGTAAAACCTCAGATGAAAAATGAATAATAATCATTTCACCTTTATTTAACCAGGTAGGCCAGTTGAGAACAAGTTCTCATTTACAACTGCGCCCTGGCCAAGATAAAGCAAAGCAGTGCGACAAAAACAACAACACAGAGTTACACATAAACAAATGTACAACCAATAACACAATAGAAAAATCTATGTACAGTGTGTGTGTAGAAGAGTAGGGAGGTAGTCAATAAATAGGCCATAGAGGCTAAATAATTACAATTAGCATTAACACTGGAGTGTCACATTCTGATCTGTTTCACATGTCCTTGTTATTGTCTCCACCCCCTCCAGGCGTCACTTGTTTCCCTCAGTGTATTTATCCCTGTGTTTCCTGTCTCTCTATGCCAGTGTATTCATCCCTTTGTTTCCTGTCTCTCTATGCCAGTGTATTCATCCCTTTGTTTCCTGTCTCTCTATGCCAGTGTATTCATCCCTTTGTTTCCTGTCTCTCTATGCCAGTGTATTCATCCCTGTGTTTTCTGTCTGTCTGTGCCAGTGTATTCATCCCTTTGTTTCCTGTCTCTCTGTGCCAGTGTATTCATCCCTTTGTTTCCTGTCTCTCTATGCCAGTGTATTCATCCCTGTGTTTCCTGTCTCTCTATGCCAGTGTATTCATCCCTTTGTTTCCTGTCTCTCTATGCCAGTGTATTTATCCCTGTGTTTCCTGTCTCTCTATGCCAGTGTATTCATCCCTTTGTTTCCTGTCTCTCTATGCCAGTGTATTCATCCCTTTGTTTCCTGTCTCTCTATGCCAGTGTATTCATCCCTTTGTTTCCTGTCTCTCTGTGCCAGTGTATTCATCCCTTTGTTTCCTGTCTCTCTATGCCAGTGTATTCATCCCTTTGTTTCCTGTCTCTCTATGCCAGTGTATTCATCCCTTTGTTTCCTGTCTCTCTATGCCAGTGTATTCATCCCTGTGTTTTCTGTCTGTCTGTGCCAGTGTATTCATCCCTTTGTTTCCTGTCTCTCTGTGCCAGTGTATTCATCCCTTTGTTTCCTGTCTCTCTATGCCAGTGTATTCATCCCTGTGTTTCCTGTCTCTCTATGCCAGTGTATTCATCCCTTTGTTTCCTGTCTCTCTATGCCAGTGTATTCATCCCTGTGTTTCCTGTCTCTCTGTGCCAATGTATTCATCCCTTTGTTTCCTGCCCTCTGTGCCAGTGTATTCATCCCTGTGTTTCCTGTCTCTCTGTGCCAGTGTATTCATCCCTTTGTTTCCTGTCTCTCTGTGCCAATGTATTCATCCCTTTGTTTCCTGCCCTCTGTGCCAGTGTATTCATCCCTTTGTTTCCTGTTTCTCTGTGCCAGTGTATTCATCCCTGTGTGTCCTGTCTCTCTGTGCCAGTGTATTCATCCCTTTGTTTCCTGTCTCTCTGTGCCAGTGTATTCATCCCTGTGTTTCCTGTCTCTCTGTGCCAATGTATTCATCCCTTTGTTTCCTGCCCTCTGTGCCAGTGTATTCATCCCTTTGTTTCCTGTTTCTCTGTGCCAGTGTATTTATCCCTGTGTTTCCTGTCTCTCTGTGCCAATGTATTCATCCCTGTGTTTCCTGTCTCTCTGTGCCAGTGTATTCATCCCTGTGTTTCCTGTCTCTCTGTGCCAGTGTATTCATCCCTGTGTTTCCTGTCTCTCTGTGCCAGTGTATTCATCCCTGTGTTTCCTGTCTCTCTGTGCCAGTGTATTCATCCCTGTGTTTCCTGTATCTCTGTGCCAGTGTATTCATCCCTTTGTTTCCTGTATCTCTGTGCCAGTGTATTCATCCCTGTGTTTCCTGTCTCTCTGTGCCAGTTTGTCTTGTAAGTCAACCAGCAGTTTTTCCCGTTCTCCTGCCTTTGCTATTCTCCTTTTTCTAGTCCTCCTGGTTTTGACTCTTGCCTGTTTCTGGGCTCTGTTCCCGCCTGCCTGACCAGTCTGCTTGCCTTGACCGCGAGCCTGTCTGCCACTCTGTACCTCCTGGACTCTGAACTGGTTTTGACCTTTTGCCTGTCCACGACCATTCTCCTGCCTACTCCTTTTTTGGATTATTAAACATCTTAAACTCCAACCATCTGCCTCCTGTGTTATGATATGGAGTGATAGATGTGCAGATGATGATGTGCAAGTAGCGATACTGGGGTGCAAAAGAGCAAGATAATAAATAACAATATGGGGATGAGGTAGTTGAGTGTGCTATTTACAGATTGTCTGTATACAGGCACAGTGATTGGTAAGCTGCTCTGACAGCTGATGCTTAAAATTACAGAGGGAGATATAAGACTCCAGCTTCAGTGATGTTTGCAATTCGTTCCAGTCATTGGCAGCAGAGAACTGGAAGGAAAGGCAGCCAAAGGAAGTGTTGACTTTGGAGATGACCAGTGAAATATACCTGCTGGAGCGCATGCTACAAGCATTGCTATGGTTACCAGTGAGCTGAGATAAGGCAGGGATTTACCTAGCAAATACTTATAGATGACCGGGAGCCAGTGGATTTGGCAACGAATATGTAGTGAGGGCCAGCCAATGAGAGCATACAGGTCGCAGTGGTGGGTAGTATATGGGGCTTTGGTGACAAAACGGATGACACTGTGATAGACTACATCCAGTTTGCTGAGTAGAG
This sequence comes from Oncorhynchus gorbuscha, assembly GCF_021184085.1. Lineage (NCBI taxonomy): Eukaryota > Metazoa > Chordata > Actinopteri > Salmoniformes > Salmonidae > Oncorhynchus > Oncorhynchus gorbuscha. The sequence continues at coordinate 61,741,806 of NC_060178.1, forward strand.
TGTTGGAGGCTATTTTCACCGAAGTCAAGGATTGGTAGGATAGTCAATTTTACGAAGGTATGTTTGGCAGCATGAGTGAAGGAGGCTTTGTTGCGTAATAGGAAGCTGATTCTATATTTAATTTTCAAATGGAGATGCTTAATGTGAGTCTTGAAGGAGAGTTTACAATCTAACCTGTATTTGTAATTGTCCACATATTCTAAGTCAGAACCGTTCAGAGTAGTGATGCTAGTCGGGCGGGAGGGTGCGGGAAGCAATCGTTTGAAGAGCCATGTAAGGAGTGTTGTATGGCATTGAAGCTCGTTTGGAGGTTTGTTAACACAGTGTCCAAAGAAGGGCCAGATGTACACAGAATGGTGTCGTCTGCGTAGAGGTGGATCAGAGAATCACCAGCAGCAAGAGCGAGATCATTGATATATACAGAGAAAAGAGTCAGTCCGAGAATTGAACCCTGTGGCACCCCCAATAGAGACTACCAGAGGTCCGGACAACAGGCCCTCCGATTTGACACACTGAACTCTATCTGCGAAGTGTTTGGTGAACCAGGCGAGGCAGTCATTTGAGAATCCAAGGCTATTTAGTCTGCCGATAAGAATTCGGTGACTGACAGAGTCGAAAGCCTTAGCCTCGTTTAGGACCTTGAGCGTGGCTGAGGTGCACCCATGACCAGCTCGGAAACCAGATTGCATAGTGGAGGAATTCGGAATGGTCGATGATCTGTTTGTTAACTTGGCTTTCAAAGATTTTAGAAAGGCAGGGCAGGATGGATATAGGTATATAACAGTTTGGGTCTAGTGTTCCCCCCCTTTGAAGAGGGGGATGACAGCTTTCCAATCTTTGGGGATCTCAGACGATACCAAGAGAGATTGAACAGGCAAGTAACAGGCAACAATTTCTCTCGAATCCCTGAGATGACAAGGTAAACATATGTTGTTCTGACCTCTGAACAAGGCAGTTAACCAACTGTTCCAAGGCTGTTATTGTAAATTATAAGTTGTTCTTAACTGACTTGCCTGGTTAAATAAAGTTTAAAAAGAAAAACATGGAAGGGCATCAATATAGGACCCATGCATCTGACGTCCCCCTCATGAAATGGAGAGGGAGGACCCATTAGAAGGTGGGTGCTAAATTACTCACAGTGGTGGGTTGTAGCATTCTGATGTCCTCACCCAGGGGTAACTACCCAGGGGTAACTACCCAGGGGTAACTACGCAGGGGTAACTACCCAGGGGTAACTACGCAGGGGTAACTACCCAGGGGTAACTACCCAGGGGTAACTACGCAGGGGTAACTACCCAGGGGTAACTACGCAGGGGTAACTACCCAGGGGTAACTACCCAGGGGTAACTACCCAGGGGTAACTACGCAGGGGTAACTATGCAGGGGTAACTACCCAGGGGTAACTACCCAGGGATAACTACGCAGGGGTAACTACCCAGGGGTAACTACCCAGGGGTAACTACCCAGGGGTAACTACGCAGGGGTAACTACCCAGGGGTATCTACCCAGGGGTAACTACCAGGGGTAACTACGCAGGGGTAACTACGCAGGCCTACACACTGTTACGGCCCAAGTTCACTGTACATGGATACTGATACAACAATCCAAAACGACAGAGGCACTGTATCAGTCCCCTAAGTCCAACAAAACAACGGCTATCAATGAAAGAGTCATGAAAATATGTTAGTTAAGTTTTGATCTGGCAGCAGATAATAACAGCTGAGGCAGCAGGATGTCAATACCATTTGGACTAATCATACCACTTCACGACTGCCCAGGTTCCTAAACAGACCCGCTCACCATTTGCCCATGTTATATCAGCACTAATAGAGCCAACTATAGTCTCTGAACCTCAACTCCAGGAATCCATAGAGCTACATTATTGTGTTGGTAATAAGCTAAAGCCACTTCACAGCTATTACTCAAGTCTCCCCATATCATTCTCCACTTTCGACTCCACTTCAGGGAGAGGGAGAGAATAATGCAGTTCACTCTCACTGTAGTAGCTACTGTAAATTGGATAGTGCAGTTAGATCAACAAGTATTTAAGCTTTCTGCCAATATAAGATATGTCTATGTCCTGGGAAATGTTCTTGTTACTTACAACCTCTTGCTAATCGCATTAGCCTACGTTACCGCAAACGTCCCGTGGAAGGGACACCGATCCCAAAGAAGATTTCTTTTAAAGAGAAGACACCTGTACCATGTCAGATGTAGAGTTGAAATGTATTACATTTTGAGTTTGCATCCCAATATTAAACTTCATATACATCACAGAAGACTGAAATAATACAAAACTGTTTGACATAAAAACACTGTTTTTTTCAATTATGTTTATTAATGATAAAATTATGAAAAATATTAATTACATTCCACCCATGAGGCCACGTAGTAATTTGACTGCAGGAAAGGGCTACAATGCATTGTAATGTGTCATCAAATGTACACAATTCCCTATACAGTCATTAACACAATTAGACTCACACAGAGACCCAGACTACCTCATTAAACGTATATTGCATTTAGGAATATATGAATGTACACTATGCAGTGAAATTAGTTTCCTTGAGAAATATGATGACAAGGGAAATAGGTCGCTTTCTCTATTGTGGGTCCCATGTCGGACGACCCCTTTGGGACTCCTGTGGGGACTCCTTCCTAAAGGATAACATCAGTAACCCGGTACAGGAGATGCATGAAATACCCCAAGGTTGTGTGACTCTCGCAAAAGTTTTCTAACATAGCTGGAGACAAGTTAAATGTCCAACTTTGATTCTTTGTAACAGGCTTCCTTTTGTTCCACCCATACTGATTGTGAGATGTCTGGGCCCCACATGAATTAGAGAAAATCATCCTCTTGGTGCCTTCGCTGTTTGGATGATGAGGCCATGTGAGGTACTGGACCATTATAATCTAAATACATGAAAGCCCTCTAAAAAGAACTGTCCAATTATGCACATGAGCAGTTTTCAATTAGAACGGCAGTGTTAGTTCAGTATTTTATGGAAAATAATTTAATAGAAAAAGACAAGTAAAATAAATGGTTCAAAGAAATCTCACAAGAGAAGTTTGAGGGTAGCCTATATTAGATTATAGTTTCTCAGGGAGTGCTAAATAATAGGCATTTTCCAATAGCCATATCAATGTCACTGTCCATGTTGCTGCGTGGCGCAGTGGGACACCACTAGCAGACCGTGCTGGTGTAATGGCTGGCTGCTCTGAAGTAATATCTGTTGCGTCTCACGTAAAACATTTTATGGCCTTGTCTGCCTTCCTCGCCCTGCTGTAGCCCTGTTTTGCTGCTGCTGTACGACTATACACAGGTGCATGATGGGAGGGACTGCAGCGATGCGCTGGTCTGCAGGGTGTGGTGGCTGCAGCCTTGGCATGGAGGGTCTGTCTGGAACTAGCTGGCAGCAGGCCCACTATTTGGGCCTTTATGTATCACTGCTCTGAATGCAGGAATTTGGTGGAACTGGGAATAGGGCGAGGATCATTTTCTTGCAACCCCGGGGAATTCTTTCTGGAGATCAGTTTGTCTTATTTGTTCCAGGAAATGAAATGTGTTTGAGTGGCTTGTTAGAGTGACACAGCACAGGGGCTGCTGGATCTCGCATATGTCTCAATACAGCTGCATCTACCACAAACACAAGCACACATTAACAGACATTAGGACACTTCTCAGATTGTTGCCCGAGGTGAAAGAATACCATGCCATTGTTTGAGGAGTACCATTGTTTGAGGAGAGTGCACAATTTTGAACATGAAAAGTTATTAATAGACAAATTAGGCACATTTGGGCAGTCTTCACACAAATTCTTGAACAGAAATGCAATGTTTCGTTTGATCAGTCTAAAACTTTGCACATACACTGCTGCCATCAAGTGACCAAAATCTAAACTGCACCTGAGCTGGAATAATACATTTTGGCCTTTCTCTTGCATTTCAAAGATGATGCACAAAAAAAATACAATAGAAGGGTTGTTTTTGTCTTTGTATTATCTTTTACCAGATCTATTGTGTTATATTCGCCTACATTCCTTTCACATTTCCACAAAATTCAAAGTGTTTCTTTTCAAATGGTACCAAGAATATGCATATTCTTGCTTCTGGTCCTGAGCTACAGGCAGTTAGATTTGGGTATGTAATTTTGGGCGAATATTTAAAAAAAGGGGCAGATCCTTAAAAGCCATGTGTGTGAGGTGTATACATTTGTTTCAAAGTAGATTTGTTTAAGACCACCAAGAAATACTCTGTGTGACCCAGATGTAGCCCACTGCAGTAAAAGGTTAAAGGGATACTTCATCTAAATTACTAAATTACACATTGGTTTCCTTTCCCTGTAAGTAGTTGTGGGCAAGGCACTGCTAGTTGGGGGCAAGGCAATGCTAACAATACCATGTATGTCATTGTACCGATATTAGCCAAATCATCTTTAAATGAATTTGTTGAGCTACACAATCAATTTTAGATATTTTATAAGGATTTGGAAATAACGTGCAAAAAATGCTACAATAGGTACCATGAATTGCATCGGATTTGTGCCAAAAATTCTAAAATGTTAGCATTTGAAAACACTGTCATGGAAACTAAACCAAAGGATGGTTGCTGTCCAATATCTCTTTTTCATATCTACCATTGGAAACCTATGTAACATTACAACCACTGTTGATGGACAGGACACTATACACGACAGTACTGCATATACAGTTATACAGCTCTAAAAACATAATAACACAGAGATCAGTAATGACCAGAGCTCTCCCTCCTGGCCTGTCCCGTCTGGGCGACCTCTCTGTTGGTGGCCTGTTGATCCCCAGCCCCAGATAGCCAAAGCGGCTGTCACCTCTCCCCCCAGGGAGTTTGGCAAAACAAGGCCCCGTCAGCTCTCTGAGTGTAAAACTAGTGCCACCTGCTGATGATACAGTGAACACTCACTCTCTCTTCATTTCTCTCTCAGCTCATAATTTACCCTGTGGTCCCTAGCTGCTTGGCTGCAGCCAAGAACACCAAATTAAATATTTGATCACATGGACACCCGGCAGGGAGGGGCCCCACTACTAGAGCTCCACCTGGATGCAGACAAGGACAGTAAAACGATGTTGCTATGGAGAAGAAGAAAAACGTTTCCTTTCTTTTCAGTAAGAACCTAGTGTAGCTTACAGTGTCGAAGCATCTTACTGTATTGTGCTGCGCTGTACTGTTTAATGGGCTACAGAGGTCTGTCTCTCCTCATACATAAGGGTGGGATTTCAGGTCCTGCTTCTACTAAAGAGTTACAGGGCTATCCACGTTAAGCACCTTAAGGAGCACCGTATGGCGAACAAGTCTGTCCCAAACACCGGGAAAGATAGTAACAGCAGCAGCACACATTCCAATGTCAACTCTTAAAGTTAGTGGGACACTGACACCGTCACCTCTCCGAGGTCGTCGGGAGTAAGGTCTTTAATCAGGTCAACACCCCGCAAGGCTGTGGTGCCCGACGGTATTCCAGGGCGCGTTCTCGGAGCATGCTCGGGACATCTGGCAGGCATATTCATATTTAAGCCTCACCTTAATCCGTAATCCCCACGTGTTTTAAGATGACCACCATCGTTCCTGTTCCCAAGTACTCTTAAGGCTTCATGCCACAATGACTACCGGCCTGTAGCACTCACGTCTGTAATCACGAAGAGCTGTGAGTTGTGGCATGAAACTCCATCATCCCGGACACCCTGGACCCACCCCAATTTGCATACCGCCCCAACAGAGCCATAGGTGACGCAATGTCAAGTCCTCTCCACACTGCCCTCGCCCACCGAGATGAGATACTTACACCTATGTGAGACTGCTGTTCATTGACTACAGCTCAGCGTTCAACACCATTGTCAAACAAGCTTAGGACCCTGGGACTGAACACCTCCCTCTGCAACTGGACCCTGGATCCTGCCCCGCTGGCCCACAGGGCTGTGTGCTTAGTGCCCTCCTGTACTCCCTGTTCACCCAAGACTGCGTGGCCACCCACGAATCCAACAGCGGATTGCTGATGACACGACGGCGGTGGGCCTGATCACAGCTTGTATCCCCAAGCCAGAAGACCACTAAATAGCTAACTAAAAATCCTACAATGTGATTTTCTGGATTTTTTTTTCTCATTTGCCTACACGGACTATCTGAGTTGACCGTTGTATTTTATTTTTTGCAATGTCTCTATGCACATCACAAGACTCTACACACACACACACCCACCCACCCACATACAATCATCATATACGCTGTTGCTACTCTTTTTATCATATATCCTGATGCCTAGTCATCTTACCCCTATACATAGACTTCTATCACTCCAGTGGCTCTCGGGGTGTGCAGCGGTCTAAGGAACTGTATCTCAATGCTAGAGGTGTCACTACATATCCTGGTTTGATTCCAGGCTGTATCACAACCGGCCGTGATTGGGAGTCCCATAGGGTGGCGCACAATTGGCCCAGCGTCCTGCGGGTTAGGGTTGGCCGGGGTAGGCCGTCAATGTAAATAAGAATTTGTTCTTAACTGACTTGCCTAGTTAAATGTGCACATTGTATATATGGTACTGGAACTGACTGTCCCTGTATATAGCATACTTTCTTATTTCTTATTTTTTATTTCTTGTGTGTTTTTGTTCTACCTTATGCTATTTATAGTATTACATTGTTATTGATTGCTGCATTGTTGGGTTTAGAGCTTGAAAGAAAGGCATTTCACTGTACTTTTGCACCTGCCATTAAAAACTTGAAACTTAACATGGGAGTTACATCACTCAAATATTGGTATGATAAACCGAAAAACAATACAGTTTCAACTCACAACACCAACTCATCTGTGACCTAAACAACAATGTATAGTCATAACTGGGGTTTCAAAATTCTGGGAACTTTCAATTAATTGTTTGGTTTAATTCAACCCCCCGGTTGGAGGATTCCCAGAATCAGGAGGGAATTAGCAGTAAATTTGGAATCCTCCAACCAGGGAATTTATTGAAAGTTCCCGGAATGTTGCAACCCTAGTCATAACATCATTCATCTTCCCACTATCTACTTAAAAACGGATTACTCATATGGGTCAGTGTGGGGGTCTGTGTGTGATTCTGATGCATAGAGACAGAGATAACTAGAGGGAAAAGTCTCTCCTATGCAGATACATTTGACTGATTCCCTCTATCCTCTGGTCAACAACCTTTTACACCTCTTTAAAAGCCATCCAATCTCCCGCTCTCTCTCCGCCCTAACATCCCTTTCCTGCACTCCGCCAGTCAGAGGAAGAGAGACAGAGGTGAGGTGATAAGAACATAAGAAATGGGCCGCTTCCTCACCGGCCCGGCTGGAGTATGTGTGTGTATGCGCGCGTGAGTGTGTGTGGTGAAGGTGTTGGTGGGAGGGGGGGGTCCTAACGGCATCTCCAGCCTGCGGACCTGAGGGACGGAGGGGATGGGTCGGTAGGAGGCTCATTTCCGAGGATTGTTAGAGGGCTTTGAAAAGGGCTTTGGGTGGCTGGGGTGTGAGTGCATGTGTGTGTGAGTGAGGGGAACAGTGGGAGGGGACTCCTAGCCTGAGGAGGAGGAGGGTGACTTTTGAACATGGGGGTGGGGTATTTCCAAAACGTAACTCTTTAAAAACAAATAGCAGTCCCGGAGAGTTCTCAGACACTTTTGGCAGCTAGCTAGTGTGGATAGATCAGGACCAGGCAGCATAGCAGACATGACAACTGTGGGGGAACTGATGCTGCTGGTGCTGGGGCTGCTGGTGACAGCTCATTGTGAGGTCAGGGCCAGGGATCCAGAGGTGGAGGAAGAGGACCCAGGCCTGCCTCTGGAGAAAGAAGTCTTGGGTACCCAGGGGATGGGGGTAGGAGTCCATCCTGAACCTGGGGGGATTGACATTCCCCACCTCAGGACAGGACCCCGTGGCCAAGAACCTGATGTGCCTGGATCTGCCCACCACCCTCTGGGGCATGGGCCACATGGACAACCCCATCAGGTTGGTCCTGGGGAAAAAAACCTGGGTCTGCTGCCCGAGGAGAGTGCTCCCACACCAGGAGAGGGAGGGAGCTACCCAGCCCGCACTGGGTAAGTGTTTATTCACAGTAGCTAGCCACCTCTCAGCTGACAGACAGCCTGTGCAGACACGTATTTATAGGAGAAGGAAAACACAGGAACAACCACCTGTGGATTGACAAACACACACATGCACTTCACAGCATGCACATCAAACAGAATACTAAATGTTTGGTCTACCAGCATGTGTGAAATAACAGCTACCACCATAGCTGTGGGAAACAGGGGTGCTGAGGGTGCTGCAGCAACCCCTGAAAAAAAGGGAAAAAATGTATGTTTTTCTTCACAAAAGTAGGCAACAACAACAAAAAAATCCCAGCACCCCCAAACATCTTCCCGGCGGCTATGGCTACTACCCACGGTAAGAACGTGGAGCAGCTCACATATACAGTTGAAGTCTGAAGTTTACATACACCTAGCTAAATACATTTAAAATCAGTTTTTCACAATTCCTGTCATTTAAACCTAGTTAAAAATGCCTTGTCTTAGGTCAGTTAAGATCACCACTTTATTTTAAGAATGTGAAATGTCAGTATAATATAAGGCAGCGCCTGCTGCCTTCCTTATACTATAGTATAGTATAATATATCATGCTTTTTCAGTTCTGCCCACATATTGTCTCTAGGATTGAGGTCAGGGCTTTGTGATGGCCACTCAAATACCTTGACTTTGTTGTCCTTAAGTCTTTTTGCCACAACTTTGGAAGCATGCTTGGGGTCATTGTCCATTTGGAAGACCCATTTGTGACCAACCTTTAACTTCCTGACTGATGTCTTGAGATGTTGCTTCAATATATCCACATAATTTTCCTGCCTCATGATGTCATCTATTTTGTGAAGTGCATCAGTCCCTCCCGCAGCAAAACACCCCACAACATGATGCTGCCACCCCGTGCTTCACGGTTGGGATGGTGTTCTTCGGCTTGCAAACATCCCCCTTTATCCTCCAAACACAACGATGGTCATTATGGCCAAACAGTTCTATTTTTGTTTCATCAGACCAGAGGACATTTCTCCAGGAAGTACGATCTTTGTCCCCGTGTGCAGTTGCAAACCGTTTTCTGGCTTTTTTATGGCGGTTTTGGAGCAGTAGCTTCTTCCTTGCTGAGTGGCCTTTCAGGTTATGTTGATATAAGACTCGTTTTACTCTGGATATAGATACTTTTGTACCCGTTTTCTCCATCTTCACAAGGTCCTTTGCTGTTGTTCTGGAATTGATATGCACCAAAGTACGTTCATCTCTAGGAGACAGAATGAGTCTCCTTCCTGAGCGGTATGACGGCTGCATGGTCCCATGGTGTTTATACTTGCGTACTATTGTTTGTACAGATGAACGTGGTACCTTCAGACATTTGAAAATTGCTCCCAAGGATGAACCAGATTAGTGGAGGTCCACATTTGTTTTCTGGGGTCTTTGCTCATTTATTTAGATTTTCCCATGATGTCAAGCAAAGAGGCACTGAGTTTGAAGGTAGGCCTTGAAATACATCCACAGGTACACCTCCAATGGACTCAAATTATGTCAATTAGCCTATCATTAGCTTCATGACATCATTTTCTGGATTTTTCCAAGCTGTTTAAAGGCACTGTCAACTTAGTGTATGTAAACTTCTGACCCACTGGAATTGTGATACAGTGAATTATAAGTGAAATCATCTGTCTGTAAACAATTGTTGGAAAAATTACTTGTGTCATATACTTGTGTCATTGTACTAACAGACTTGTCAATACCAGAGGTGGGACCAAGTCATTGTTTTACAAGTCACAAGTAAGTCTCAAGTCTTAACACTCAAGTCCCAAGTCAAGTTACAAGTCAAGACAGGCAAGTCCAAGTCAAGTCTCAAGTCGAGATTGTCAAGTATCAAGTCCTAAACTTTGAGTTTTGAGTCCTAAACAAGTCATAATGTGCTCTTTACCAAATGTAATACCATTTCATATTTTTAACAAGAGTACGTTAGTATATTACATTTACGCAAATCATGAATGCTTTTAAAAATATCTATATATTTATTACTTTCCAAATAAACGTTATATTTCCATGGAAATACATGGGTAGCTATGAGAAAGACACCCTCCCCCCAATAGTGATCGACTATTGAGGATCGCTGTGGGGAGCAATTCGGCAATGTAGGCTTGTACACAATCGCCCAACACACACACACACACTGTGTGGTTATAGTAGGCTCATGTATGTCAATGGTTTTAGGAACAGCAGTAACATCAGCCAGGATTTAGGCTACCAACTGCCTAGCCAGTTCTAGCTCAATCTTGGGTGCAATGATCACGTTCCCGCACTAACTGACTGTGTGGAGGCTCATTGATTTAACATTACGTTAACCTACATGCTACACTAGTAAAGTAATAACATATATAGCTGTCGACTATATTAGCCACAACTTACCGTTCTTTGTGCAGCTTCAAATATCGAACAAAGTTGGAAATTGTTGTGCCTTCGTCTGTAAACTTCTTCCCACATGTTTTGCAAGTTGCAATCCGTTTTTTATTGATACAGTGTCGTCTTTATATCCTAAAATAATAATTTGGGGTATCATCTATCTAAGGGCTCCATCTGAATTCACCCACCGACATTCCTCTGCATTGCCACGCACAACTTTTTCTCAGCTGGCACAATTTGATTGGCTGCTGTCCGATTCTAACTGTAATCCGTTAAATGAAGTGTTGATGGGATGCACACTTTTTTAATAGCATCATTTTTAATATTTGGGCTTGGAGGGTATCAGGTCCAAGTCAAGTCATGAGTCATTGGTGTTAAAGTCAAAGTCCAGTTGCAAGTCATCATATTTGTGACTCGAGTCTGACTCGAGTCCAAGTCATGTGACTCGAGTCCACACACAAAACTATAGTTTGTTAACAAGAAATATGTGGAGTGGTTGAAAAACTGTTTTAATGACTCCAACCCCGAGTGTATGTAAACTTCAGACTTCAACTTTATATGCAGTGCCCCAGAAATATGTTTTTTTTTGGGGGGGGGGGGGGGATCTTATCTCATCGCTACAATCAGCATGAAGCTTGAGCTGATGGGGTGAACTAAATCAAGTCTTTTAGTAAACTTTTACATGTGCCCTCCTCAGCAGAACTGCTGGGATTTCACTGCCTTGGTTTGGCTGGGCTTCTTGTTAATGTGCTCTCTCCAATCCCACCTCACCAAAGTGTCGAAAGTAGGCACATGGTTTTCCTTAGCCGAGCTTAATCAATCGCAATTCATCTTAATTGCATAGAAAGCCATAAGAGAGCAATAGGTTTCCTGCAGTTTGTGCTCAGAGCCCAGGCTGCCGGCGGAGCCTGATCTTTGCTCCAGAGCTGAGTTACTGGACATTTCATTATTCTAACCTGGATACATACATTACACCCTAAATTGCAGCGCAGCTAGCCTGATCCGCTGATAATGTGCTCCCTGAGGAGCTAGCTCAAACAGCTAGCGATTATCCCTCCTTAAGAACGGCCATTTAAACGTTTACTTAACGACATCGTTCAAAGAAGACCTTTTTCTCATGTGTCACCATCATTACTGTAATGGAGTTCAGGTTTGGGCCGGCCAAGCCTGTGATATCTCTGAGGGCCAGCTTTGATTGGATCCTCTCGTGCTGGAGGAGGTCAGTGAGAGGTTCACCCTGTGTGCGAATAACTCTTTACTCTGCAACAGAAGAAGTGTACTGTCTTTTGCAAACTCTCAACTCAACCAAGGTTCATGGTTCGACTGGATGTGTGAGAGGTATGCAGCATACAGTCCTTCCTGTTCAGTGTAAACAGAATGAATCAATGTGCTTCGGCCTTGACGTCTGTAAACACATTGGTTGTTAACAAAAAGAACATCGAGACATTTCAATGACTGAATACCTCGGACATATGAAGAGCACTGACCGTGCAAAGGAAAAATTAAACTGTCGATAAACGTGCAGTCCAACAAAGATGTATTAACAGATGAACAGAGTGGATATATGAGAGGTATTCAGACACTCAAGGATGACCATACGGAAGGCTGTGAGGCCGAAACGTCTCTTCTTCTTCTAAACCGTAAAAAAATATTTTTTTTTTACAAACTATTTGTTCACCAAGTGTGTCTGAATAACTTTAGCATATGAATAACACTGATTTAAAGGTCAGATATCTCCATTTATTTTAGTGCTGAATGGTTTTCAGTTTAGTGTTATTGGCATATTTTCATCCCCAGGGTGTAACAGCCCCTGTTGTTTTGGTGAGTGCTCAGGGTCTAGGTGATATATGTATATATATATATATATATATATATATATATATATATATAATATGTATATATAAATGTGTGTGCATGGGCGCGTGTGTGTGTGTGTGTGTGCGTGCGTGCGTATGGGCGCGTATGTGTGTGCTACAGTGCTAGGATAATTCCCTCCTGTGGTGTAGACAGTGCGCTTCACTGCTGAGTCCGAGGCTGTTTCATTCTGCACACTTCTAGGCCCCCAAAATGCATGTGTTAGAACCCAGGTGGTGGGCGAGGAATGTGGATATACGAGGGGCGTTGGGATGGATGGTTCACGGCTGACGTGAGGCATTGGGTCTTTGGTACGCATGGGGAGCTCTGAAAGGCCACAGACAGCGAGGGAGTGAACTTGTAGACCTGTGTGGACTCCTACAATCTAGCTAGCAAAACAGAACAGAACTATGCAGAAGCAAAGAGGAGCAGACCCAGACAACAGGCTAAACAACTCATTACAAGAACCCATGAAAACAGGAAGTATGAGGGAGGGGTAGTTTACTGCTGAATCTGTTTTCAACAATACTGCTCAGATATTTAAATACAACGCAGCTCATTCTAGTGTGGGATGTTACACCGGTGACGTCATCGCTAATGGCGAAGCTCCGTAGACATAATGAACAGTCGCTTAACGGCAATTATACTTTTCGCAAATGTCGTTCATCAAGCACTCTCATTAAAATCAACATAATAGTAAGAAAAGCTAAAAGAATGAAATCAAGACATGAAAGTGCAGCCCATGTCTAAAGCCTGGCCCTCCTGCTGAGGTCCATCGTGGGGCTCGGAGGTTGTACTGATGACCGTACTGATGACATGTACCAGCTCCAGCTTCAAGAGCGGAAACCTCCGCTCCCTTTCCATCCCTCAGTGGCCCTTCCCGGACCTCTCGGAACAAGGTCATTCCCGACCCATCACCAACGCAGCCAATGGCTGTGTGTCCGGAATGGATGTGTGGAAAAGCCTGCTTGTTGCTGCTATGCTCTCACGTCTCTCTAAAACATGTCCTAAAGGAATCAGCTTCGATTCCCAGTGTGCTCGGCCTCGCCGCTCAGCCACTGGCATTGGCACAAAGGCCTTTTGTGAACAGTCGGGTTTCAGAGTCCATGTCGACTCAATGGCTAACAGGACCCCCATACCCATCTGGTTATTTTCTCTTTTCGTTTCTGAATCAACATCATCTGCAGCAGTCAGGGTCCTCTGCAGAATTGAAACACTTTGAACACTCTCCGACACAATGTGGCTTTTCTTGAAAGCAAAAAAATAAATCATAATAATGGCCACTAGTGCAGCATAAAGGGGATATTGTTATCCAGGCCAGCTGTACTGTATAAGAAACAAGCAGAGGGGAGTCCTGGCTTTGAAACCCAGCCAAAATAACATTGTAGATCTACTGTTAACATTAGTTCTTCATTTATCTTGCGAAAGGAGTATCTGGTCTGGTGTTATTGGTACTATAAAACATCTATGAATTAGTTAAATGACATGACTCTTCAACAAGACTACAGAGCCTCTTAGCTTAGCTAGCCCTTTTTGGAAACCTCAGCTCCTCCAACCCAGAGGCCTAATCAACCACCCAGGACGCCATGATTGGACTGTGGGAGAGGACAGTGTCGCTGTGGGAACACAGGCCTAGTATCATATCACCATAATAGAGAAACTCACCACCAAGGCTGTATGACAGAGCTGTATGAAGGTTGGTCCAGTGGATTTGCAGTGGGGCGTGTGTGTGTGTGTGTGTGTGTGTGTGTGTGTGTGTGTGTGTGTGTGTGTGTGTGTGTGTGTGTGTGTGTGTGTGTGTGTGTGTGTGTGTGTGTGTGTGTGTGTGTGTGTGTGTGTGTGTGTGTGTGTGTGTGTGTGTGTGTGTGTGTGTGTGTATACTGGAGTGTCTCAGGATGGAGTAGGTTAGCGCTGCGTGGGAGCGTCAGATGCTTCCTTCCTGGTCGGAGCCAAAGAGGGGTGATGTTCTGGGAGTTGTAGGCCTACAGGAGGGTATGACGGCTATTGTGCTCTCCCAGAGATGGCCCTTCATGATTTCACAGCAGACCAGGAGGAAGCGACACCGGCAGCTCTGACTCAGATCTGCCAAGCTAGTAGCACAGTGGTGGGGTTGAGCATGGAAGGGACAGATATTGGACGTTGACAAATTGAAATTCACATTGACAAATTTGAATTTCCAATGAAAAAGTTCAACTTTGCAAGCAGTCGGTGGGAACCCTAATTCCTAGACTGTGAAAGCACATTGCCATTGGCTGGTAAGAATCTAGTACCCACCTTCTTCTCAGCCAGAAAGGAGTGCACATTTACCTTGGGAGGGCAGAAAGGGCAGACCTCAATGTTCTCACATTGTAAAAGTTTAATATTATTGTTCTACTGTGAAATATCAAAGACGGGATCAAGCGCAGAACACTGTTTGTGACACACTAGAGGCCAAAACAAACTTAAAGTATCAGTGACCCTCTAGTCAATTCACCAGGCATTCCACTCTCTGAGTTTCCATTCAGTCCTGTTGAACGAGGATATTGCTCAAAATGTTCTTTGTTTTTGTATGGGAAGGGACACAGTCTTTCCTTGTGTTTGCTTTCTTATTTGCTTTCGAATGGCAATCGTCATGTACTGAAAACTTGTTAGACGAGCTTGTTTGCTGTGGCACTGTTTAGTCTGTGTAAGGGTGAACACAGTCGTAGAGCTGGAGGCTGGTAGGGGATTCAAGAGACCTTGTTCTCTCAGTTTATGAAATATAAACTTAGTACTGGGTTGTGACACCCCTCCTCCCCACTCTTTATCCAGCAGGAGTTCCCCTCCTAAAGGGGGTTGTGTCGCTTACTGGGCCAAGAGAAAGACAGTCTTGGATCAGAGTGAGAAAAGGTGAAACATCTTGTAAACGCCAACTGTCTCATTTCTACACATTCTCCGTCTCTGCAGTGTAAAGTAAGTCTCAAAACAAACCGCAGTGGTATGTGTGTCTGTACAGTACATGAAGGACTTCGGCAACACTCCAATGTCAGGGCCACAACGATGCAGCCACTTGCTTGTTGCCTTGGAAACAGATGAAGTATTTTGGTTTAATCCTCTCCTCTCCACTCCTCTGCAGCTGCACCCCTGGGACGTCAAGGCTCTTTGTTTGGTCTGGCCTGGGCGCAGAAGTGGTGGATTAGAGAGCCAATGACATAGACATGTTGAGAATTCCAATACAAGGTTAGGCTGAGAATGGCACACATACTGTACATACATACGACTTAAGGTTCCTCTTAAGCTTGAATGGGTGAGCCAGGTCAGATAAAGATCGTCCTTTTTCGGGAAACTCCCACTCAAGCACGCAGGGTTACTTAATTCAGCCTCCATACAATGCTACACACCACAGTGGAAGGGAGCGGTTTGGCAATCACTTTGCCTCGCCTCACTGGTTCAGCGAGGTAAGCCAGAAAAAACACCAAACACCAGATCTGACATGTCACACTCTACCACGTCAGTTTGAGGAGCCCCAGGCCGACCTGTTCGCCTGGTGTTTAGTAAACTCTGTCTCCTGGTTGATGGGACAGAGGGGCGTGAGGTTAGTCTCAAACAGACTGGTCGAGACAGGGCCACCCAGGAGCAGTGAAATTCATCCCCCTCTGCACCTGTCTCACCGGGTGTCAGGGGCGAGATGACCCCTGCAGTGTTGTAGACTGACCCTTGGCTATCCTATACCTTCCCTAATGGGTTGCTTGGACAGTCTGGGTCTGAAGCAGGTTAGCAAAGCTCAGTGCAGGTTTGTGCTGGTAAGGGAGGGTCAGAAGGGGAGAGCCGCTGTAGCAAATGAAGGTCAATGGGGGCCAAATGGAATAAGAAGGCATAATTCACCAGAAATGGAGATGAATGAATACCTGTGGAATTCGTTGAAATCAAATCTGCTGGTAAATTAAAGTGACTACAATTTCCCTGATTAGATACATGCAGACAGCAGTGTGAAGGTCCTGGCAAGAAAGACAGCCCATAGATGATGTCTTGGCCCAGTCAGTAGTTGCTATGTGCTGAGAAGGCCGAGTTGGAAGCAGGGGATGGTTCTTTCAGCACTACCCTGGAGAGAAGCCAGGCGGGTGACTCACCGTTCCAGGCCTGGGCACTGAAGCTGGCAGTAAAATACCCATTATATAGTAATGAAGGGTAGAAAGGGGCCAGGAGGGAGACTGTCAAACATAAAAAGCAATTCTAAAATAGAAAAGGGTTAAACACGTCATAAGAAATGTCGGCCACCGAAACAATACGTTCTTCAAGAGTCCGACAACACCCAAATAATGTTGCAACGACACCCACATAACGTTGCAACGACACCCAAATAAGGTTGGATGAAAAGGCAGATGCTGCTGAAATAGAGTTTTATTTTTGGCACTGTTAAAAATAAATCAAAATGACTGTTAGATTATGGGAAGTCCAGTGGTCAGTGCCGGATGCTATGTTTGTAGCCTTGACCTGTAGAGACAGGAAGGAAAACCACAGAATTGCAAACAAGCAAACTGTGAGACAGCAGCAGTAGTTGAGGGAGAGAGCGCTGTAAGCCCAGGAGGAAGATAGACCTTCACCCCAGAAACCTACAATAGTATAGAAGAACAACTTTACTGTCCATCCAGGATGGAAGTTTTTCTTTGGCATCACCTTACATTTAAAGAGTGACATACAATCTCACATGTAAAACAGTCAGTTCAGCATACTGCACACACGTAAAACAGTCAGTTCAGCATACTGCATACACGTAAAACAGTCAGTTCAGCATACTGCATACACGTAAAACAGTCAGTTCAGCATACTGCACACACGTAAAACAGTCAGTTCAGCATACTGCATACACGTAAAACAGTCAGGTCAGCATACTGCACACACGTAAAACAGTCAGTTCAGCATACTGCATACACGTAAAACAGTCAGTTCAGCATACTGCATACACGTAAAACAGTCAGTTCAGCATACTGCATACACGTAAAACAGTCAGTTCAGCATACTGCATACACGTAAAACAGTCAGTTCAGCATACTGCATACACGTAAAACAGTCAGTTCAGCATACTGCATACACGTAAAACAGTCAGTTCAGCATACTGCATACACGTAAAACAGTCAGTTCAGCATACTGCATACACGTAAAACAGTCAGTTCAGCATACTGCATACACGTAAAACAGTCAGTTCAGCATACTGCATACACGTAAAACAGTCAGTTCAGCATACTGCATACACGTAAAACAGTCAGTTCAGCATACTGCATACACGTAAAACAGTCAGTTCAGCATACTGCATACACGTAAAACAGTCAGTTCAGCATACTGCATACACGTAAAACAGTCAGTTCAGCATACTGCATACACGTAAAACAGGACATGGATACATTCACTCACAACTGACAGCTGTTAAAATAGATCGACACGTACATATAGCGATACAATTGACATTGCATTTATTAGTCCATCACCTTCGTCTTGGCCATGGTCATGCTAAAGCGCCAGCCAGAGGGAAGCCTTTTGAACTGAGAGTGTAGAAGGTAGGAGGAGGTCGCCAACGATGCCAAGAGGGTGCAAAGCTGTCATCAAGGCAAAGGGTGGCTACTTTGAAGAATCTCAAGTATAAAATATATTTGGATTTGTTTAACGCTTTTTTGGTTACTACATGATTCCATGTGTTATTTCATAGTTTTGATGTCTTCACTATTATTCTAAAATGTAGAAAATAGTACAAATTAAGAAAAACCCTGGAATGAGTAGGTGTGTCCAAACTTTTGACTGGTACTGTACCAGAATAATGGTAATCTGTCCAATCTCGCGTGGTAGATAGAATGGCCTGAATGATATGAGCATCTCATAGTCTCTGGTGAACACTTGTTCAATCACAATACACTGTGTGGCCCAAGTATTAACTACAAAGATACACAGCTGCCAGCTATTGATTTATGTGATGTTGTTTTGTCTCGATCTGCTCTGATTGCTGTGTATCCATCACATGTTCACATCAATATTGTCCTGCTTGAGCCACGTTTCTGCAGATGGCTTGCTTTTCCCAAAGTTGTCTTCAAATTGAACCTTGGCCACTAACTCATCCAGTTTATTATTTAGTGACCGTACATGGTGATCACTGGGAGCGGGTGACGGCTTCCCCACATTTGACATGGTGATCACTGGGAGCGGGTGACGGCTTCCCCACATTTGACATGGTGATCACTGGGAGCGGGTGACGGCTTCCCCACATTTGACATGGTGATCACTGGGAGCGGGTGACGGCTTCCCCACATTTGACATGGTGATCACTGGGAGCGGGTGACGGCTTCCCCACATTTGACATGGTGATCACTGGGAGCGGGTGACGGCTTCCCCACATTTGACATGGTGATCACTGGGAGCGGGTGACGGCTTCCCCACATTTGACATGGTGATCACTGGGAGCGGGTGACGGCTTCCCCACATTTGACATGGTGATCACTGGGAGCGGGTGACGGCTTCCCCACATTTGACATGGTGATCACTGGGAGCGGGTGACGGCTTCCCCACATTTGACATGGTGATCACTGGGAGCGGGTGACGGCTTCCCCACATTTGACATGGTGATCACTGGGAGCGGGTGACGGCTTCCCCACATTTGACATGGTGATCACTGGGAGCGGGTGACGGCTTCCCCACATTTGACATGGTGATCACTGGGAGCGGGTGACGGCTTCCCCACATTTGACATGGTGATCACTGGGAGCGGGTGACGGCTTCCCCACATTTGACATGGTGATCACTGGGAGCGGGTGACGGCTTCCCCACATTTGACATGGTGATCACTGGGAGCGGGTGACGGCTTCCCCACATTTGACATGGTGATCACTGGGAGCGGGTGACGGCTTCCCCACATTTGACATGGTGATCACTGGGAGCGGGTGACGGCTTCCCCACATTTGACATGGTGATCACTGGGAGCGGGTGACGGCTTCCCCACATTTGACATGGTGATCACTGGGAGCGGGTGACGGCTTCCCCACATTTGACATGGTGATCACTGGGAGCGGGTGACGGCTTCCCCACATTTGACATGGTGATCACTGGGAGCGGGTGACGGCTTCCCCACATTTGACATGGTGATCACTGGGAGCGGGTGACGGCTTCCCCACATTTGACATGGTGATCACTGGGAGCGGGTGACGGCTTCCCCACATTTGACATGGTGATCACTGGGAGCGGGTGACGGCTTCCCCACATTTGACATGGTGATCACTGGGAGCGGGTGACGGCTTCCCCACATTTGACATGGTGATCACTGGGAGCGGGTGACGGCTTCCCCACATTTGACATGGTGATCACTGGGAGCGGGTGACGGCTTCCCCACATTTGACATGGTGATCACTGGGAGCGGGTGACGGCTTCCCCACATTTGACATGGTGATCACTGGGAGCGGGTGACGGCTTCCCCACATTTGACATGGTGATCACTGGGAGCGGGTGACGGCTTCCCCACATTTGACATGGTGATCACTGGGAGCGGGTGACGGCTTCCCCACATTTGACATGGTGATCACTGGGAGCGGGTGACGGCTTCCCCACATTTGACATGGTGATCACTGGGAGCGGGTGACGGCTTCCCCACATTTGACATGGTGATCACTGGGAGCGGGTGACGGCTTCCCCACATTTGACATGGTGATCACTGGGAGCGGGTGACGGCTTCCCCACATTTGACATGGTGATCACTGGGAGCGGGTGACGGCTTCCCCACATTTGACATGGTGATCACTGGGAGCGGGTGACGGCTTCCCCACATTTGACATGGTGATCACTGGGAGCGGGTGACGGCTTCCCCACATTTGACATGGTGATCACTGGGAGCGGGTGACGGCTTCCCCACATTTGACATGGTGATCACTGGGAGCGGGTGACGGCTTCCCCACATTTGACATGGTGATCACTGGGAGCGGGTGACGGCTTCCCCACATTTGACATGGTGATCACTGGGAGCGGGTGACGGCTTCCCCACATTTGACATGGTGATCACTGGGAGCGGGTGACGGCTTCCCCACATTTGACATGGTGATCACTGGGAGCGGGTGACGGCTTCCCCACATTTGACATGGTGATCACTGGGAGCGGGTGACGGCTTCCCCGCCTCCGTAGTCTGTTCCTGACACCACCGCTTGAGTCTCGCTTCTTCTTAGTTTCCGTTTTTGACTTTGTAGAACAACAATCAGGTAAGGCAAGGGTGTTTTCGAGGGTGCAAGCTTTATCTTGGAAAGAGAGCAGATTCTCACGGGTGTATAGTTAGGCGACGGTAGTTGTTTTACTCACTGGCTCCATACAATCTCCGTTTGTCATTGTAAAGCTTTTTGAATATTACAGCAATCAGGATGAACAGGGTCACACATGCCATGTACAATCCACTTTCAAACTTGCGACGCACTTGGGACTTAACAAAACAAAATAGAGCGATATAACTATAAACAAACGAACAGGGTCTGGCAGCAGCGCCGTGCCCCTAGAGGATGTAATATCTCTCCATAGATTCATCTCAACGGTCTCCCAGTTTCCGGTGTCATTACACACAGAGATTGCACAGTATCAAAGGAATGGCGCTGTCTCTCTCTCTTTCAGGAACTGGTGTGCATTCGTGCACCGCCGCATTGTCACCACGGCCGTCTCCTGTGGCACGGAGGAATACACCATCAAGTCTCAGAGCCCCTGTCCCAACGGCACACCTGACTGCCAGCTTGTCATGTGAGTTCATCCCAACGTGCATTCAAACGTCAACTCAAACCACATACTAACAGTACAATGCATTATATTACAGATTGCATGATGCACACTCAGATTCTCCAATCTCCCACACACATCTTGTGTATTTTTGCATGTTTTATTTCAACTTTATTTCGTCAAGGAGTCAATACTGAGAGCAAGGCCTCTTTTACAGATGAGCCCTGACTGACGGAAAATACACATCAAAATATCAATACAAAACACAAAACACGGTCATAACAAACACACACATTCATTCATCCGCAATAAGGTCCTCAATCAGCTTTCTGAATTGCAATAGAGGCACCAGAACATCACATTTAAGAACATTTTTAAAACTTGTTCCACGTATAAGATACATGAAAACTAAAAGCTCATTTACCTACAGTGCATTCGGAAAGTATTCAGACCCCTTCCCTTTTTCCACATTTTGTTACGTTACAGCCGTATTCTAAAATGGATTAAATAATGTATTTTTTCTCATCAATCAACAAACAATACCCCATAATGTCAAAGCGAAAACAGGTTTTTATACATTTTTGCGAATGTATAAAAAATAAAAACAGCAATACCATTGTTTACATAAGTATTCAGACTCAAAATTGAGCTCCGGTGCACCCCTCTCCATTCACAGCAAGCACATTAAGTCTGTGCCCTCAGGCCACTACTTTACTACCACATACTGTATCTACAACACAAAGTGTGTGTGTGTGTGTGTGTGTGTGTGTGTGTGTGTGTGTGTGTGTGCGTGCGTGCGTGCGTGCGTGTCTGTCTCTCTTCATAGTCCCCGCTGTCCATAAGGTGTATTTTTATGTTTTTACTGCATACATCAGTTATTTGATGTGGAATAGACTTCATGTAGTCATGGCTCTATGTAGTACTGTGCACCTCCCATAGTCTGTTCTGGACTTGGGGACTGTGAAGAGACCTTTGGTGACATGTCTTGTGGGGTTTGCATGGGTGTCCAAGCTGTGTGCCAGTAGTTCAAATAGACAGCTCAGTGCAATCAACATGTCAATACCTCTCACATGTTATGAAGTCAATCTCTCCTCCACTTTGAGCCAGGAGAGTTTGCCATGCATATTATTAATGTTAGCTCTCTGTGTACATCCAAGGTCCAGGTATAATGCCCTGTTCTGAGCCAATTGCACATTTACAAAGTCCCTCTTTGTGGCACCTGACCACACGACTGAACAGTAGTCCAGGTGTGACAAAACTAGAGCCAATAGGACCTTCCCTGTTGATAATGCTGTTAAGAAGGCAGAGTAGCGCTTTATTACAGACAGACTTCTCCCCATTTTAGCTACTGTTGTATAAATAACGTATGTTTTGACCATGACAGTTTAAAATCCAGAGTTACTCCAAGCAGTTTAGTCACCTCAACTTGTTCAATGTCCACGTTCTTTATTACAAGATTTAGCTGAGGTTTAGGGTTTAGTGAATTATTTTGCCCAAATACAATGCTTTTAGTTTTAGAAATAAGTAGGACTAACTAATTCCTTGCCACCCACTCTGAAACTAACTGCAGCTTTTTGTTAAGTGTTGCAGTCATTTTAGTCGCTTTAGTAGCTAATGTGTATAGTGTTGAGTCAACCGCATACATAGACACCCTGGCTTTGCTTAATGCCAGTGGCATGTCGCTAGTAAAGATTGAAAAAAGTAAGGGGCCTAGACAGCTGCCCTGGGGAATTCCTGATTCTACCTGTATTTTGTTGAAGAGGCCTCCATTAAAGAACCCCATCTGTGTCCTGTTAGACAGGTAACTCTTTATCCACAATAGGGAGTGTAAAGCCAGAACACATACGTTTTCCCAGCAGAAGACGATGATCGATAATGTCAAAAGCTGCATTGAAGTTTAACAAAACAACCCGCGGTATTTTTAGCGGCAGTCCTTTGTGTAAGTGCATGTTGAATGTCCTTCCCTTTAAGCACACTGAAAGGGTGTTTCAATTTGTTTACTGTAAAATAGCATTGTATCTGGTTAAACACCATTTTCCCAAAAAGTTTACTAAGGGTTGGTAACAGGCTGATTGGTTGGCTATTTGAACCTGTGCCTGAGGGCACACACTTTCTAGTAGGTTTAAATTGAAGATATGGCCTCCCAAGTCCCTACGGTGAAGCATGGTGGTGGCAGCATCATGCTGTGGGATGTTTTTCAGTGGCAGGGACTGGGAGACTAGTCAGGATCGAGGGAAAGATGAACTGAGCAAAGTACAGAGAGATCCTTGATGAAAACCTGCTCTAGAGCACTCACGACCTTAGACTGGGGCAAAGGTTCACCTTCCAACAAGACAATGACCCTAAGCACACAGCCAAGACAACGCAGGAGTGGCTTCGGGACAGGTCTCTGAATGTCCTTGAGTGGCCCAGCCAGAACCCGGACTTGAACCCGATTGAAAATCTCTGGAGAGACCTGAAAATACCTATGCAGCAACGCTCCCCATCCAACCTGCTAGAGCTTTAGAGGATCTGCAGAGAAGAATGGGAGAAACTCCCCAAATACAGGTGTGCCAAGCATGTAGCAGCATACCCAAGAAGACTTGAGGCTGTAATCGCTCCTAAAGGTGCTTCAACAAAGTATGGAGCAAAGGGTCTAAATACTTATGTAAATGTAAAATTTAATTAAAAAAATATTTGAAATGTGCAAAAATGTAACAGATTTTTGTCGTTGTATAAAAATGGATAATCAACGAGGGCTGTGGAAAATAGTGAAGGTCATCACCTTCCATAGGCCTATTTATTTGGCAAGACAGCTGTGCATGGCTGCATCTCACTGTCGAAGACTATATGATATGTTTTGGATATTTGGCTCTCCATTCACCTTTTGTTTGTTGCGTTTGTCTACTGTTAATGTAACTAGCCTAAATATAGATTGCGTCATGACTTTATTGACCTGATATTTTGTGTACTTGTTACCACTGTTTTGTTCTGTTCACATTCATTTGTACGCATTCACAGTTATGTCGGTATTCAAAGCCAAACTGCTATTCAGTACTTTTGGTAAGACAGCTGTGTGTACGGCTGCATTCACATAGGCTGTTTGTAATAGGTGATTTACCCCATCTATCTTGTGGCGTATACTCATTACCAACACGACCTAGCTGTAGGGCGCTGTCCATTGTGCTGATACAGCGCAGCATAGATTGGTGTGAAATCTGTAGTCTACCTGTCACTTCAAAAGCACTCCATGATCTCAGAGTCTCACCATTTGAACTTTGTTTACTGTGATATAGAGTAATTATATAAGCAGAACTCAATACAATTCCAACGCAAGAACCCCCAAAAATTGTGCCCCCTCGTCAGTTTCAACTGCCCCTTAGTCACTTTATCCTGGCCTGGGTTTACTCCTGCGAGTACTGCCCATCACCGGCAGGTACAATTAAATCAAACGCTGTGTGTGGTGCACCTTGGAAGGGACCACTTACTAGGGAGAATAGGGGGGCTTACTATTTGCCTGGTCCAGTGAGTGTGCCCACTCCGGAAAATAGCGCTGACAGATTTAAAAAAAAAAAAAATCTCAGGGGGCACTTGCCCTTGTGCCCACTATGGGCATGAAGCCTCTGACTGTAACTAACACATATCATATGAAAACCCTATTACTACCACTGACATTACTACTGCCGCAAGTACCATAACCACTACTACTATTATTTCACAACCATAAATATTTCAAGACGAGCACGCACACCACATTTACTTCAGTAAATGGTATTTTTCTAGTTTTATTTTGTTCTTTTATTAGGATCCCCGTTAGCTGTTGCTATTGCTGTAGCTACTCTTCCTGGGGTCCACACAAAACATCAAATATGACACAATACAGAATATTAATAGGCAAGAACAGAGGTATGTACATGTAAAATAAGAATAAGGTCCTGTACGGACATAAAGCTATAAAAACACAGAGACCTATACTCTTGGCCTAGATTCAGTAGCATCATCATACATACAGTAAACTGCCAAAATAAAGGAAACGCCAACATAAAGTATCCTAATAGGGCGATGGGCCACCACGAGCCAGAATAACTTCAATGCGCCTTGGCGTAGATTCTACAACAATCTGGATCTCTTTTGGAGGGATGCGACAACATGACAAGGTGAAAACTCTGTCAATGTGCTCTTGAGCAAGGCACTTAACCCTAATTTGCTCCAGGGGCGGCATAGTGCTATGGCTGACCCTATAAAACAACACATTGTACTGCTGCTATCCGGTGTATGCGTCAATCAATTATATTTAGTATTTCTTCCTAAAGAAATTCCATTATTTAGTGTTCTGTTGATGGTGTTGGAGAACGCCGTCTCGGGCGCCACTCAAGTGTCTCCAATAAGCGTTCAATTGGATTAAATTGGATATTGATCATATTCTGAACTCTATTAGAAAAGGGGACCGTCGTAAACAGCTAAACCAAAGGGACAGTTTTTGGATTTACAAACTACAGGCCACTAAATACCCTGGTTTAAATAAAGATATGGATTTCTCACTTTTCCTGTCGGGTCGTGAGAGGTTCCTTTGCTGTCATCTAGTGGGCATATTGCTCTATTGCCCTCTGGTATGTTTAGACGGCTGTGGTCCATGTCTGATCTAGTGTACTATAAAATAGATGGCTCTCCTATTCCTACCACTTTCCCTAGTCATATTCAAGGTTAGACCAACTTTTCTAGGGGTTATGATGCTTCTAGCCTTGATTTGCATTTTGATAACGTTTCACTTTTTAATGTGTAAAGTACTGCTTACTGTGTGTTGTCCTTTTTAATGTGTAAAGTACTGCTTACTGTGTGTTGTCCTTTTTAATGTCCTTTTAATGTGTAAAGTACTGCTTACTGTGTGTTGTCCTTTTTAATGTGTAAAGTACTGCTTACTGTGTGTTGTCCTTTTTAATGTGTAAAGTACTGCTTACTGTGTGTTGTCCTTTTTAATGTGTAAAGTACTGCTTACTATGTGTTGTCCTTTTTAATGTGTAAAGTACTGCTTACTGTGTGTTGTCCTTTTTAATGTGTAAAGTACTGCTTACTGTGTGTTGTCCTTTTTAATGTGTAAAGTACTGCTTACTGTGTGTTGTCCTTTTTAATGTGTAAAGTACTGCTTACTGTGTGTTGTCCTTTTTAATGTGTAAAGTACTGCTTACTGTGTGTTGTCCTTTTTAATGTGTTACTGTTACCTTTTTAATGTGTAAAGTACTGCTTACTATGTGTTGTCCTTTTTAATGTGTAAAGTACTGCTTACTGTGTGTTGTCCTTTTAACTCTAGAAGCATGTCCTCTTCAAATCAGGGCTAATTGTACAACGCTGTTCAAAAGAGGACATTGTATTATCATATCTTTGTACTCCCTGGTGAAAGCCATGCAGCGAAAACACGTCAGTTATTCATCTTTGTTTCTATTGAACATGCCATACAAATAAAGGCATTTGAATTCATTATATGAAGAGCGCCTTGGTCCTCTCTTCTTTCTGAAGAGTTCAATTGGATTGAGATCTGGTGACTGAGATGGTCACGGCACATGGTTTACATCATTTTCATGCTCATCAAACCATTCAGTGACCCCACCCTCGTGCCCTGTGGTTGTGGGCATTGTCATCCTATGGGGGTATAGCTATGGTAGCCAAAATAATGGCCTACCCAGCATTTTTTTATAGCACGATGGGATGTTAATTGCTTAATTAACTTAGGAACCACATCTATGTGGAAACACCTGCTTTCAATATACTTTGTAGCCCTCATTTACTTAAGCGTTTCCATTATTTTGGCAGTTACCTTTGTGTCAGTTTACATATACATACACCTTATTTAGGTCAGATAGGAGAGAGGCGTTGTGCAGTGAGTTGTTTTATTTGTTGATTAAAAAAACAAAAACATTTTGCTGTTTGCTTGAGTAATTTGACGAGATGGAAGGGAGTTCCATGTAAACATGGCTCTGTATAACACTGCATTTCCTTAAATTAGTTTTTTTCCTTAAATCTGCTCAATATTCATGAGCAGATTCAGCTGAGGTCTAGTAGTTAGGGGATGGTTTGTACCAAATACAAAGCTTTCAGTCAGAATGGGACTTATACCGTCACATTCAGGGGCGTCTCAATTATTTTCAAGGGACCTCCGATAGCGCACACTTTACGTGCTCTAGTAAAGACGCCATGTAACAGTAATACGTTTTTTTTTAAAGGTGGGTGGGTGGGGGGCATGAACACAACCAGTCATGATGTTTTCATCTTATTGTCAAACAAATCACTTCAAAAAGTAGGCTGCCTGTCCGTCCACTCAACAAAAAAACGAATCCAGCATCCAAACCGTGCGCTGGTGCCATTTGATGAATGGAGAAAGAGATCTGTTACAAAGCACCAAAAAGTGTAATGACCTTTTCACCGACTGTCATTGGGTCTACACTCTTGTAGGCGGAATTAACTGATGTTTCTAGCTGACAAAATGACCTTTCTTGTAGAAATAAAAGTTGGGGCACCTGAAAAGGGGCTGAGATATGAGACTTTCCTAGGATGACAAGTGCAGCCCAATAACTGTGCAGCCATATGGAATATATATTTTTTAAACCATGTCACAGAGGTGGGGGTGTACGTTTAATATGGAATAAGCTTTTCTTTTAAAATGTACCACTGCAGCAGTACAAATTAAATGTTAAACAAATTGGGAATGATTCAATTTGCATTGTTTGGAACCCCCCCCAGAAAAAAAGTTAAACTTTGCTGCATTTAGTGGGACTCATGTCTCATTAGGGGTTAAACAAAATTTGTTCGATAAGTTTACTGAGAACTGGCAGCAAGTTGATTGGTCGGATATTAGAGCTTAAGTAAGGGAGCTTTACCATTGTTGGGTAGTGGAATCACTTAAGCTTCTCTCCAGTTTTGTGGACAAACACTTCTCAAAAAATCATATGAAAGATATGGCAAACAGGAGTTGTAATCAGGTGTAAATCCAATGTTTTTTGGTTTGTGTGTTTAGGTACAAGCTCTCTACCCGGCCAGTGTACAGATTAAACCGAAGATCTTCACCGCCTTGTTGTGGAGGTGCTGCGCGGGACATGGAGGGGAGAACTGCGAGGAAACGGGTACTGATACAGAGCTACACACAACTGATGCACACATGGTATAAGAAGTAACCTTATAGTGCAATATGCCTCCACAGCCCTGCTCTAAATTGTCTCCTTTATCACTTGCAGAGTTTGGCTCTTGTTATCTCAAGTAGATTTCCTGTGTGTGAAATGGCCCTTAACTCTGCGAGAGGAACCGGCTGGGGAATTAACGTGTTTACGAAAACTGTGGAACCAATAAAAGTAACATCCTCCCTCTGTGCTCCTGCTCTCTTCCTCCATCTCCCTTCCCCAGTAGCTGATGGCCATATATCTGACTCTGCAGACCCCACAATGGCAGGACAACCACATCCAGGAGACACCGAGCCTCACCACACAGGTAGAGGTTTGCTCATCTGAGGGGGGGGGAGGGGTGACTGGGTAAGCTGCCCTTAATCAAATGCCCCGTGACGCCCTCTCTGACTCAAACTGAATAAACGGAGGAAACTCCAGTGGCCCAGGAGAGCGAGTGTTTGGGTAAATGCTATAGCAGGCTGTGTGGGATGTTTGTCACTTCCCGGGGGGAGGGAGGAAAGGGTTTGTGAACCGTTCTCAGGACATCAAGCAAGGCCTTAAAAGGGGGTGTTGACCCCATCCCATCCCAGCCTGCCCTAAGCCCTTTAACTATGTCTCTCATGTGTAGCTATGAGCCCAAACACACAGAGTCACCAGTACACAAACACATTTGCAGGCATGAGAGAAAGAAAGACTGAAAACAGTCAGAAGCCTGAGACACTAGGGACCTAAAAAAGAACCCTCTGCACTTTTGGGCCAGTTTTAGGTAACAAAGACGCAAAGTCCCTCGTTGTTGGCTGGGCCGCTTTCAGTCCCTCCGCGTCCCTTATTGAGAGGGCTTCCTAAACCATTGAGGGCTCACATACTGAATTCTTTACCACCACTGGAGTCAAATAGCTATTGTATTACACACACTAATCAAGCACACCCACAGGGTTGGCTGAAGTGGGGTGAGAAGTGGTGGCCAGAGAGCAAACCTAAGGCTATGTTTCTCAGAGTCAGGGGGAGAGTCCAGTTCACATCAATAGATACAACAATGTGCCACTGGAGAAACAAGGATAAAGTGTGGTTAAACATATTTACCTTGATAAAAGCCATGGTTGAAATCCCCCCCCCTCCTAAAATTCTATCCATCTGTCTAGGCGCTCAGTCTAGACTCACCCACCAGCCTGAGTGGGAGCAGAATGACTTCCAGGTGTCTGAGAATCCTCTGTACGAAAGCCATCCCTCAGAGGCTGACAACAACGACACACACACAGATTCCCGAGAGCCCCACTCATACCCTCACGGGCCCAGGAGCACATCCCTCACCATGGCGATGACCACCCCCACCACCCGCACCCGCACCCCAACCACCGCCTGCAGGATTTCGATAATGGAGGTAAGTTGGGACCCTGGAATCACCATGACTGTACTAAAATCATGATAATCACACTAGGCAAAAGTTAGGGAAACGTTAGGAAGCCTGACTAAAATAAGTTGTTAGGACCTCCAAGACCAGGATGGTGACTGTGCTTTAGGAGGTCAAATGTTTTCACCACTGTCAAAATCAGGGCCATGACAAGGAGGCACGGTCGTCATTGGCAACACCCCTAACACCATCTATCAACCTCTTTGGGACATGCAAAAACATGTTCACTCACTATCTCATAGGCAATAACAAACCTGCAAGGAACAGCCCATTCAATGTCAATAGAAAACAACTTTGAAAATCAACAGAACTTTCAGGCAGTAGCAAAATCATGTCTCTAAGCTCCTGTTTGGCATGTTTACACTCCCAGCTCTTATTTATGCCCTACTGTCTGGTCAATTGCCTGTCTCATCCACATCCTCTGAGAGAATTGACAGGCTTTAGACTAGTGCAGTAAATAATCGAAGGACGGCTTGACCGGGAGGGGTGGGGGGCATTTCCACGAACGCCTGCTTAGTGTCATCCCACCCCCTTCATTAGCTTCCTTCTCAGGAAATCCTCTTCCTTCTGGAAAAAAATGCCCCCCCCCCCCCATACATTGTGTACAGATGATGTAATCCACAATAGGATGGTGACTTAAGGGGCCTAATACACCAGTGTGAGGTCTCGTATTCTAGCCACACATGGTGACATTGCCACAGGAAGTGGCACTGCCAGCACCCCCCTGGCAGTGAAATTGTAAAACTGCAAGGATTCAAAAAATAGATTTTTCATTGCATTATTTATAGAAATTATCATAAAACCTGAGATATTTACAGCCTATTTGGGCCCCATTCTGCATGGAAAGCTCTCAGCTCTGTTTTGTAAGCAGTGCCCTCATGATATGCTATTATCTATTCAGTTGTGGGGGTTTGGAGTTTGATACGAGCTCTGCTGTATGGTGGACATTTAAGTTTGAGTCAGGTCTCTTTCGCCCCCTCTTCCATAAACAGCACGTGAGTTGATAAATTGTTGTGCTGATTGAAGCAGCAATAAAACTGTCCTTCTTTAGACTAGTTGAGAATCTGGAGCATCAGTATTTGTGGGTTCGATTACAGGCTCAAAATAGCCAGAAGCAAATAATTTTCTTCTGAGACTCATCAGTCTATTCTTGTTCTGAGAAATGAAGGCTATTCCATGCGAGAAATTGCCAAGAAACTGAAGACCTCGTACAGAGTGCTGTACTACTCCCTTCACAGAACAGGGCAAATGGGCTCTAACCAGAATAGAAAGAGTGGGAGGCCCTGGTGCACAACTAAGCAAGAGGACAAGTACATTAGTGTCTAGTTTGAGAAACATACGCCTCACAAGTCCTCAACTGGCAGCTTCATTAAATAGTACCTGCAAAACACCAGTCTCAACGTCAACAGTGAAGAGGCGACTCCGGGATGGATCCAGGGAGGGGGGCCCTGTTCACGTTGAGACTGGTGTTTTGCAGGTACTATTTAAGAAGCTGAAACCTCGCAGACCAACTCCCTTCTTACCTGATTGTTCAGTTTGACCGGGCAGCCAGCTCTAGGAAGAGTCTTAGTGGTTCCAAATTTCTTCCATTTAAGAATGATGGAGGCCACTGATGCTGCAGACATTTTTTGATACCCTTCCCCAGATCTATGCCTCGACACAATCCTGTCTCGGAGCTCTATGGACAATTACTTTGATCTCCTGGCTTGGTTTTTGCTCTGACATGCACTGTCAACTGGGGGTCTGAATACTTTCCGAAGGCACTGTATATGTGGGTGGGGGAATTCAATGTCACATATTCAAAATCCTATATTCCCTCAATTGTAAACCTAACCTCTAAGCCTAAAATAGCCCTTTTTCCATGTGAGGACTGGCAAAATGTTCCCACGTGTCTGAATTTTCGTTTACTATTCTTGAGAGGACTTCTGGTCAAGGATAGTAAAACCAAAAACGCACACACCCCCACACAATTTCTAGGAGGAATGTGAGAATCCCTGCAGCCTGTATCTTATAACTCTAAAAGGAACTGCTTCCATTAGGGCTGTCTCTGGGGTGCACTAACACTGCCATGAAACAAACCCATCCAACATTAAATCACTCTGCTTTCTTGTAAACAAAGAGGTCCAGTCAGGAAGAACAATACATTGGGGAAATTAAATTCCAAAATATTGGTCAGGAAATAGGAATAACACAGAGCATATCTATATTTGGCAACTTGGCATTTTACTTTGGCTACATCAGCAACAAAATAATAATTCAATTGTAGATTTCTTGGAACTAAAGCCTCTCATAACTGTTCCTGAGAACTAATGGCACAACTGATATGAATGAATAGCTTTTACAAGAGAATACATTCTAACAGGTTTTGAAAAGGAGCCTTGCTATGCTCCTATACACGTTGCTTGGTGTACAGTTGTCGCGTCATCTCAGCCTTGTGCACTGTTACGATTTACAAATGTAAAGTCGATATGTCTAAAACTGAAAATGAGTCTTGTTCTGAATCCTTCTACCGATTGACGTGAGTAAATATTATGCACTGACTTCCTGGTTTGTCTCTCAGATCCAATCATGGGTGAGCTGGATGCTGTCGCTCTACTGCCCTACGCAGACTCCCTGTCTCCCCTCCCTCTGCCCCACATGATGGCCCTGCTGATGTCCCAGCTCCAGCCCATGTTGGATGGCTTCAACTGCACCTTGGAGCGCCTGACCTCGGAGGTCGGGGGTCTGTCCCAGGATGTGGCCCAGCTCCGGAGCACCCAGTGGGAGGTAAAGGAGGAGGCCCTGCGGGGTGCAGGTGCCGGCGAGGGTCCCGAGGCCTTTGACGCTAAGCTGGAGCAGAGTTTCCAGGACATCAAGGAGGTGAGGAAGGAACTGGAGAGACAGAGAGCTGAGGTGGCGGATCGGCTACACTCCCAGCATGCCATGCTGCACTATAACATCACCAACTTCAAGACAGACATTGACGCCAAGATCAAACAAAACGACAAGATGTTACAGGTCAGTGAATCCCTCATGAGGTGGTGATGAAACTATGTAATAATTCTTAACTTTGAGACTTAGTTTCTCACTTCGGTGTTAGTATCATACACCTTCAGACTTTTTATGGGCATTAAGTGAGAATGTTCTTCATGCCTTTCATATGTTTCCCGGGTAGGTTCATCTCGAGTCCCTGAATGCCACCCTGTCAGACATGAAGCTGGAGCAGGAGCATCTGAGTGAAGAGCTCCAGAGGGACCTGACCAGCCCAGGGGACAGGAGAGAACCCAACCAGGCCCAGCACCCTCCAGAGGACTCGGCAGTGTGGGAGTCTATCGCTCGTCTGGACAACAAGGTGGTCAACAACACAGGGAGGGTGAATGCCCTGTTTGAAGACTTGGAGATGTCCAGGTCGTTGTCATTGGCTCTGAAGAGGGGCTTCCGAGGCCTTGAGGAGAACATTGCCCAAACGTGGAGGAACAGCCAGATCCAGTTCATGGAGACGGGCCTGGAGGTAGAGGCGGCTAAAGTAGCCGTGCTGAACCGCGTCAATGAGCTGGCCAGCAACCTGACCCTCCGCTGGGAGCAGCTGCAGGAGATGGAGACTGACATGGACTACCTGTACACACAGTTCTACAAGAACGCCAGCTCTGCCAGAGACTGTGACTGCGAGGCATTCACCGCCACCATCTCCCGCTTGGAGCAGGGACTGACCAACGTCACAGAGCTGGCCAACGACAACCGGCTGGCCCTGGATGGGAGTACCGATGCTGGGTCGGAGCGCTGGAGTCCCTCTGTGGAGGACATCTACCAGGGGTTGGATCACGTCAAGGCCTCCCTGGCCTTTGAGCAAGAGAAGAGCAGGACTCTCCACCACAATGTGACCCAGCTGCTGGCCTCCTTTCTGGGCATCCAGAGGGACATGCTCAGTCTGCGGGAGAGCGACGAGTGGTTGGCGGGTGAGATGAGTCACCTCTCCAGCTCCTTCTTTTCTCTTTTGAACGATGCCATCCGCCACACCGACGTGCTGGAGATGCTCCTGGGAGAGGAGGTAATGGGGTTTATGGACTGGCCCCAAAGCAACCAGGAGGCCCACTCCATCCCTGCACTGCAGGAGAGGCTTCGCCACATGCAGGAACAGATCAGGGGCCAGAACCTCAGTCTCACCTCACTGCTGGAGGCCGCCCGGGCAGAAGAGTTCCCGGCCTCAGACGAGCCCTCTGTGCTGGTAGACTTGGCCTCCCGCGGCCTGAAGAGGAGGAGTGGAGACCAGAGGAGTGACCACCTCATGGTCTCAGCAGCCTCTGAGGACCAGCAAGACTACTCTGACAGTGACCTGTGGAGCCTTGAGAAAGCAGTGAAGGAGCTGGGGGAGAAGGTCCACAGGCTGGAGTACAGGCCTTGTACTGCCAGCTGCAACAACACCAAAGATGGCACCAAACTGCAGGCAGAGGTGGCCTGGCTGAGGAGGGGTTTAGAGAATCATTTGAGTCTCTTCAAGAACGTCTTCAGTAACTCAGAGGGATTGGCCGACTCAGAAAGCACCCTGGACTTGGACCAGCTGTGGGCCCTGATGAAGAGGAAGGAGGGGAAGACACAGAGGAAGCGCAATAACAACAAAGAGGGAATCAAAGACCACATTGGAGAGAGAGATAACCTTCGCAGCAGGAGGGATACATCAGGTAGGCATCAATCTATGAAAGACAAAAACACTGTCATATCTATCTCTCAATCAAGCTGGGCTACACTTCTAACATCCACTAAGACTGGAAGTTCACTTTAAACTCTGATCTATACATGTGAAACACCCTCAAGTCAGTTCTCGCAATGGGTTAAAACAGGGAGTCGCTTAGCATGACAGAGAATCAACCCAAGACTGCCCCCTGGTGAACCACAAATGTTTTAGTTCAGGCTTAGGTGGTCTAAGCAGAAGTATAGCGAGTGTCTATGGGTTAAACGCATTTTGCTACACCCGCAATAACATCTGCAAAATGTGTATGCGACCAATATTTTTCCCCCCGATTTTTGGTACCACCCATGAAGTTAGCAGGTAACAGCTGATAATTCCCTGTATGTTCTCTTTCAGTGCTATCTAAGCTGGGGGACAGTCCCCTTATGTTTCTGGCCAGAAGCATACAGCGCAGCAGACCAAGTGACAGCAGCCTCCTGGTGTTTGAGGACACATCGCTAAACCCGGGCCAGATGTACTCAACTCACACTGGGATATTCCAAGCACCTTTGGCAGGAATCTACCTCTTCACGCTGACGCTGAACTTTGAACCTGGCCCCTCGCTGTCTGGGCTGAGGAGAGAGAACAGGGAGCTGGCTGCCACTCTGCATCAGGACAAGATGGCTTTGTTGGGCCCTGTCACCCGTGTGTGTCTCCTACAGCTACAGCAGGGAGAGGAGCTCCGGGTTGAACTGTATGAGGGGACTCTGGTGACCGATGACCCCAAAGACAACGCCTTCACTGGGCTTCTGCTTTATCAGACCACCTGAGGACACCGGGGATGCTCTGTATAGTCAGAGGAGAGATGTTGGCCTGAGAGCAATCAATCACTAGACTGACAGCTACTATGCCACCTGCGTTTCAATCTCTTACATTGATATTGGGAGGGGGGGGGTGGTAGTATAAAACATTTGTCATATAGTATACCATTTAGAGTTATTCTAGGTAGTTGTAAGGGAAACGGGAACATTTGAGCATTCTAGACCATAAAACAATATTTATTAGAAACTCTGACTTTCAGAATATAAAGGTGGGCTTCTTTAAGATATCACACTCCCCTCCATGCAACCACAATGCTGGCCGATCAAGCAACAAGGCAGTAACTGTTCATTTGGTCTGAAACGAGTTAAGTCATTTTTGCTACATAAAATACATGCTTAATCACGTGGACAAGTATCCTGCCTCTAGTTGT
The DNA here is from genome assembly GCF_021184085.1 of Oncorhynchus gorbuscha. Taxonomy (NCBI): domain Eukaryota; kingdom Metazoa; phylum Chordata; class Actinopteri; order Salmoniformes; family Salmonidae; genus Oncorhynchus; species Oncorhynchus gorbuscha. The sequence continues at coordinate 61,777,245 of NC_060178.1, forward strand.
GTTTTGGAGACAATGGGGGTCATGTTAGCAGTAACTGTATAAAGTTACTGTGAAACCAAGGTAAATCAAATCAAATAATAATCTCAGTTCCGCGCTATGAGCAGTTCCTGCCTTTTTGCTTGGTAGGGCAGAATACAGGGCTGTCTGTGCTTTATGTCTTCAACATTTCTAATTCAGTGCCGTGAAAAAGTATTTGCCCCCTTTCTAATTCTCTACTGTACATATTTTAGATACGGAATGTTATCAGATCTTCAACCAAAACCTAATATTAGATAAAACCTGAGGGAACCTGAGGGAACTAAATGATACATATTTTAATAAACAACCAAACGCTTATCAGTCTCAACACTGAGTAACTGGTCGTGACAATTGCTCCTGTGTGGGAAAAACTGTAACCTTTAGCCCTGCAACCAAACGCTTCCTGTGGTTGCTGACACTGACACTGAGTAACTGGTTGTGACACCTTTAGCTGCAATGACTGCAACCAAACGCTTCCTGTGGTTGCTGATCAGTCTCACGTCGCTGTGACACTGAGTAACTGGTCGTGACACCTTTAGCTGCAATGACTGCAACCAAATGCTTCCTGTGGTTGCTGATCAGTCTCACGTCGCTGTGACACTGAGTAACTGGTCGTGACACCTTTAGCTGCAATGACTGCAACCAAATGCTTCCTGTGGTTGCTGATCAGTCTCACGTCGCTGTGACACTGAGTAACTGGTTGTGACACCTTTAGCTGCAATGACTGCAACCAAACGCTTCCTGTGGTTGCTGATCAGTCTCACGTCGCTGTGACACTGAGTAACTGGTTGTGACACCTTTAGCTGCAATGACTGCAACCAAACGCTTCCTGTGGTTGCTGATCAGTCTCACGTCGCTGTGGAGGAATTTTGGCCCATTTTGCATTCAGAACTACTGTAACTCGGCGACATTTGTGAGTTTTCAAGCATGAACTGCTTGTTGCAAGTCCTGCCACAACATCTGAAATGGGATTAGGTCTGGACTTTGACTAGGCCATTCCAAAACTAAAAATGTGTTGCTTTTTAGACATTCCTGTAGACTTTAATTGTGTTTTGGATCATTGTCTTGCTGCACTTCAACTTCAGCTGACAGACAGACGGCCTGACATTCTCCTGTAGAATTCGGACACAATAGAAGGAACCATGAATTCTGCTTTAAGGCAAGTCGTCCAGGTCCTGAAGAAGAAAAGTCGCTCTGGATAAGAGCGTCTGCTAAATGACTTAAATGTAAATGTATCCCCAAACCATCACACTACCACCACCACGCATGACCGTTGGTATACGGTTCTTACTGTAGAATGCAGTGTTTGGTTTTCGACAGACATAATGGGACCCATGTCGTCCAAAAAAAAGTGATACTTTTGAATCATCTGTCCATAGAACATTCTTCCAAGAGTCTTGATGATCATCTAGGTGCTTCCAGATGCCTTTTGGCAAACTTGAGTAAACTTTTTGGATGACATGGGTTCAGACCCAATCCCACATAAGATGTTGTGGCAGGACTTGAAACGAGCAGTTCATGCTTGAAAACCCACAAATACCACTGAAATAAAGCAGTTCTGAATGCAAAAGTGGGCCAAAATTCCTCCACAGCGACGTGAGACTGATCAGCAACAACAGGAAGCGTTTGGTTGCAGTCATTGCAGCTAAAGGTGTCACAACCAGTTACTCAGTGTAAGGGGGCAATTACTTTTTCCCACACAGGGGAATTGGGTATTGCATAACTTTAATTAAATGAAAAAAGTATATTTTGTCATTTGTAAACGCATGTTCCTTTTATCTATTAGGTTATGTTTTAAGATCTGATATAATTCAGTATCGAAAGGGGCAAATACCTCTTCATGGTACTGTACATGTATAAGGCCTCAGGTAGAGAAACAGACCCTTTTCTACAAGACACGGGCTCCATACTGACGAGTTTTAAACTCTTATTACAGTACATCAATATGCCGTACCTTTCTCCCCCAGCAGATGGCAGTGCTAGACACCTTTACTGGTTTTAGGCTCGGTCTCCACAGTCAAACCAACAGTTAATTGGAAGGAAATGAAACAATAACCCAAGACCAGACCACAAAGTTGTGTACTAAAATAAGGTTATTTACTTTCAAATTGATACATTGGACAGGCTGTGTACAGAAACAGAATCGTTTTCTTTCCTTGGTAAACTCAAAAAAGGCACCTTTTAACCAGATGCTGTATAAAAACACATTAAAGATGTACATAGAGATTATTCTATATGGTTTTCTTGCATATTACAAAGAGGAAAACACTAGTTACTGCTCAGGTGAAATATTTTTTAAATATCTACCATATGTACTGTTAGCTTAATTCACAAAGAAAAATGTCCTGACACACTAGGTTGCACGTGATTTCAGCGGACATGCACACTTAAACATGTGCGCAAAACCCACTAGAACTGCAAGATATTTTTTTCAGAATTTGTATGGACACAAGGGAAGCAAAAGCAAACATTGGATATAGATAAAGAGGCAGACACAATAGGAGCAGGGACTTGGAAGACAAAGTTAAGAATACACTGGCCAAGACTTGGATCCTACGCAAGAGGGTTAAGGGCACGATTTGCGTCTAGAGTTGAGGACCAGTGGTTCAGCCAAGGATATTATTTATGTTGTTTTCATTTCATACCTGTATGAAGTTCTAAATGTAGAAATGCAGTTCCTCTTGTGCTAAATGGTCATAAATGGGCTTGCTCACCCCTCTGCACTGGCCCGCAGATAACATCACTGAGGAAACCTGCAAATATGTATATATTTGCATGTGTCGCAAAGCAAGCGGAAGTGGTTTCACTTCAGTGTTGCATCTACTGTATGTTCCCTCTGTACTTGACTGTAATTCTGTCACACAAACCCAAGGAAGCTTGATGGATCAACAAACCTCAATGGCATTACAGCTCTGGCTAACTAAATGTTTTGAGCACAAGTAAATATGCCATTTACCATAGCATTGAGTAAGCTATATAATTGTACATTAAGTTAGTAAAATATTGCATATTTTCTGAATTAATGTTGACTTGTGAGCCCTATGACAAACCTGACGTGTAGGACCCGGGAAGACAAACAATTACTGCACAATGGTACAGTTCAACGGATGAGCTCACATGATGTTTGGCAATATGAAAGTTGGCCACTTAATGAATATATATATCTGTAACTCAAAACGGAATGAAAAGCAAGAGAAGAGCAGGGGGGGGTCTATGTATGTGGGTAAGAATGTGGGGCGTGGGGACAGCAGAAATGTCAGATTAATCATTTTTAGAAAGGCCTAATTGCTGTGTGCCCTCTAAGCTGCACACTTTTGCATAGGCTTCATGAGGGCCAAAATATGCCATTTTTGTGTTCAGAACTTTCCTCCCAGAAGACATACAGAATATAACATATAGGAAGAAGAGGTAAGCATAAAGACATGATGGGACACAAACTCCCTATTCACAAATGTCATTTGAATACAATTTTGCGTTAAATATGTTTTTTTTTTTAACCAGACGTCTTTTTTGACAAGTTACTGAGTTGAGGTTTGTTGTAGGAAGCACAGTGACAAGTTGATTTAAGGCAAGTCAGGTATCCCCTCTTACAACGTCCTTGGTTGACTGGATTGCTCATAGCTCTTGAAGCAGGTCACGTTTGAAGCCCACTGGACGCGAATACCATTGCAGCATGTTTTTTTTTGTTTGAGGCACGGCATCTATCGATACAATATATTTACATATTAAATTCACATATAATTATAGTACCTTATTTCGTATTTCGTAATTACTCTACTTATGAGTCGAGAGACATTTTAATATGGCAGGAGAAGACTGTCCTGAAGAGAAAAAATGTTGGCATAAAACGCTTACAGGCAAAAATGGAACATAATTGGCAGGTGGTGACGCTTGCGAGGGCAGTGTCTTGGTTTGAAGTGAGGCTCTAAGGTTCCTCCATCAGATTCCTTTCTGCCCATCAACATGTGAGCAGGAAAATGCCATCCCCCTCCACACACAATGTCATGTTTTGACTTTCACAGAAAGCATTCAATGCAGCACGATAACCACAAACTCCTCTGGCCAGGGAGGGAATAAGGGAAAGAGCCACTGGCAGCAGCATCTGTCCGTTGTGGTGATAGAGACTCATGGAGGCTAAGGCTCTATGCCCAAGGCCCAGTGACAACAGGGCCCTTTTTCTCCCATACCCTGTTCCTCCTCCCCTGCCAACTGAACAGAGGTGACACATTCAGCATTAGGACACACTGGGGAGTTCTGTCTCTAGGTCAGGCTGTGTTGAGTATGTAGGGGGGAAAAGGATCAAATCTTGATGTCCTGCGATTCTACCATTTTGGCCAAAGTCTTCTTGACTCGTAAGATGGTGAGGCGCGAGGCGGGGTTGTGGGCCCAGCACTCAGACATCAGCTTCAGCATGGCTCTCAGACACTGGAGAAAACACACACACACACCCCGCTTTAGGAGTTTGGTCTAATTTAAATAACCTCTAAATACACAGTATTGCCTAGGCAGATTTGTACTTGTAGTTTTTTTTAATGTACTAAATGGAAATGCTTTCATATGGGTTACAACTGGATAAAAGACAACCTTTGCCTTCTTTACTCATTTACATGTGTTTATGCATTGATCTTCAGGTTCTTTCTCAAGGGTCTCGTACAGACAAAACCATATTTGCCCTGATAAATCAGAACTCACCTCGTCACCGTTCCACCTGTTGGACACGGTGGGCCGCAGCCCTTTGACACACACCACCTCCAGCATGTCCTCAAAGGACGGCTCTGCCGGCACCATCTCATAGTAGGGCAGCTGGTGGTCCTCCACTATGCCTGAGAGAGGAGAGGGAGATCGTGACACGTAAGCAAAGCGCAAAAGAACACCGGGTTCAACCATACCGTCAGTGTAGCGCTTTCCATAACCAGTTGAAATCTTAAGCCTATCTGGGTTTTTTTTTTCTGTAGCGGTTGGCAGGGCCTAAAAACAAACACCCGCGGGTAGATTTTTGGCATTGGCGTGTAATATGTTTGTTTTCACAAGCCATGTCCGCGGGTGGTCGGGGCTCCACAGCATTTCACTCACATTTGAGAATAAAAATTGAACTCTGCGCTCATTTATAGCTAAATAAATGCTTCAGAAGCTTTTCTCTAAGTGTTTCTGTCTTTTTGTTGCATAGCTGGTAGCTAATCATCACGCAAAGAACTACGAATCCTGTAGTATATGCCGCAGGACACGCATCAACACCGACTGGCTGGGAAGCAGTGCGCACTGTGATTGAAGAGCTGAATATTACATTTTTAGATGCGCTATGCACAGGCATAATAGTTGGTCTAATTTATTCAAAAGTCTACCTAAGTGAGACTTTGTCCTTGTGTTTCTTGGCTTTTTACATTGTTTTGTTCACATGCTAGGTTGTTTTGAATTTTTGAGTTCGCTTCAGCGAAGACACATCGGGTTCTAGTCAGATTCTATCTGACAGGCACACGGTCACTGACAACTCCAGGGGCTATGTGCCCTCGTTGCCACGGTAACCTCCGGCCTTAAAGGGGCAGTTGAACAATTGTCTCATTTGTAAAAATGTTGGTTAAAAGTCTAAGGTAACAAAAATGAAATAATATTTAGCAATATAACACCTACCTTCTGACTAGTAATACATTTATTGTTCTTGGTTTTGTTATTTTGTCAGAAAAAATATTTAGGCTGGTAAAGAATCTGAGTGGCTGGTAAGACTTTTGGCTGGTTAAAAAAAAAGTTTGTGTTTGTTTCAGGTCCTGGTGACTGGTCTGGAATATCAGTATCAAATGTGTACACAAATGCCTGTAGATTCATGACTATAAGGAGTGTGTGCGTATACGCATCTATATCTGTGTGTATACACGTCTATGTCGGTGTGTGTGAGCATGCACGCACGTGTCTATGTTCCCATACCTCCCGTTACACAGCGGCGGGCCATCTCCCAGATGATGAGGCTGTAGCTGTATATATCAGCCATGATGTAGGCCTGGAAGTGGTTCTTGTTCAGGGTCTCGCCCAACACCTCAGGGGCCATGTACCTCCGGGTCCCCACCCGCGTACTCAGAGGAACGTCCACCTCGTTGGTATCACTGACGACAAGAGAAGAACAGGAATTCACAGGGAAATGGTCAGTTGCTCCAGAAACAAAACTGCAGCACTGTTTAGAAGAGCGGCCATAAGTGAAAACATGGGTGCATTCATTAGCACACACCATAGCAAAACGTTTTGCATCACAAAACGATTGTTGCTTATTGGAAAAGTTCATGTACTCCCTCCCTGCGCGTCAGTTTTCTTACATTGAGTGCCTAATGAACACAACCTTGAGTAAAACATTCATTCTACCTGTTGAACTTGACAGCCAGACCCAGGTCAGCGATGCAGCAGGTTCCATTTTTCTTCATCAGGATGTTCTTGCTCTTGAGGTCTCGGTGAGCGATGGCCGGCTTGCCCTGGGTGCCGTAGATCTCCGTGTGGAGGTGGCACAGGGCACAGGCAGCGGAGTAGGCCAGTCGCAGCAGGCTCTGGGTGTCCAGCGTGGTGAACTTCAGGTAGTCGTACAGGGAGCCGTTCTCATGGTAGTCTGTGATGAGGAGGAGCTGCGTGAAGGCCCCGGTACCCTTGATGTCTGCTGCTATGAACCCTGAGAGGGGTGAGAAGAGAGTTGGAGTGTTTAGTGCTATATTGAGATGTAGGCCTTGCCCTGATACATGACTGTTGACCTCATGTATTAGCGCAAATGTAGGCCTAAAACCACTCCAAGTCAATCAAGACTAAAAACTTTCAGACCAATTTAGATGGAGACAGAGGCGGCAGTCTTCTTTACTACAAGCGAGTGGTAGGAACAGTGGTAGGAACAAATCTTACCCAGTATGTTCTCGTGCCTCATGAGGACAGTTTGGTAAATCTCAGTCTCTCTGAACCAGCTGGCCTCCTCCCGGGTGAAGAACACCTTGACGGCCACCTTCTCTCCCCGCCAGCGGCCCAGCCACACCTCGCCGTAGCGGCCCTTGCCGATCTGGCGTACCATCTGGATCTGCTTGGCAATGGTACGCTGCACCTACACGACATACCAGGGAGAGGCATTGAGCATCAAGTGTGCCACAGATCATACCTACTACAACTTTGACCATTTGTTATTTTCTTCACGTGATATTCGCCGTTTCAAGCATAGATGTGTGCTAATGCTTTGTACGGCAGTGTTGTTATCATTTTCAATTTTACTGAACCTACTATTAAATCTAGTTATGACCAAAGACACACAAAAACAGCTGTTACACTTTCCTGGAAAGCAGAAAAGTCACATTCCATAGCCAAAGGCTTTCCATCCAGGCCACATGCCCCAAAGCCCCTCCCTGTGTCGTGTGGGGGATCTTACCAGCAGGGGGAGCCCAGAGCCACTGCTAGAGGACTGGGACAGGTTAATGAGGTCTTTGAGAGACTCTCCCACAGGGATGAAGGCCTCGTCCTGCTCCAGGTCCCGGTGGTACCGCTGCCTCTCCGTCTGCCACTTGTACCTGGCAGGAACACACACAGATCAGTACACAATGCTAAAGTTACAATATGAACAACAAGTGCTGTGAGGCAACAAGTAAATCATTATTAGAAAAGGGGTGAAACCGACTAATCTCGAAGAAATGCTTAAATGGCACCAACAGTTGACTTGTATTCTACCACCACGACTCAAGTCACTGTATATTAGAGACAGTACATTTGGAATCACTCTCTTTCTGTTAGCTAGTCCACTGTAATAGCCAGTCCTACCTGTAGTAACAGACTACCGTGATGCAGATGAGAGTGCAGCAGCACACAGTCATTGATATAAGGAAAGCCAGCCAATGGGCACTGCCAAAGTAGGTACCTGCAAAACAAAACAATTTGTGTTCCCAAATACAATTTCCGACCCAGACAAACTAGTATAAGAATACCATAGTGGAGCCCCTACACAGAGGTAAACAACAGTAGAGTAACAGTTGGCCCGGAGCCTCACCAGTGTCCATTGGGGGAGGTAATGTTGGCTGCAGGTCCCGATTACAGAAGTCTGTATCGCAGCATTCGATCGTTCGCCTTGTCTGAGCCCTGGGCGAATCCTGAAACAATGGTTTGTTGGCATAACAAGGGTTATTTAGAATGACTAAACAAGAACAAAATATGAATATTAGCTATAGACTGTGGCCAGTTTATGAGTTAACGTCTCTCCTACAGACAGTGAGTCAAGTGGCAGTGGCTTTTTATATAAAGCAAAGGCGTCAAGGGATTCTGTTACTGTTTGATTGAATGTTAGAGTGTGGTATGATTGGCGGTGCCAGGCGCGCCGGATCTCAGTATCTCAGGGCCACCATCCTGGGCTTTTCACGCACAACAGTATCTAGGTTTGACCAAGAATGGTGTGACAATTTTTTGGAAATAAACATCCAGTCAGTGGCAGTCCTGTGAGCGAAAACAGCTCGTTGACGAGAGAGGTTGAAGTAGATTGGCAAGAATCGTGCAAGCTAACAGGCATGTCACAAACAGAAAAATAACTACGCGGTACAACAACTCGCTGATCCTTGTCATGGATGGGCTATTGCAGTAGACAACCACACCGGGTTCCACTCCTATCAGTTAAAAATGAGAAGAAACTGCTCCAGTGGGAACGCAATCACCAACCCTGGACAATTTGCCTAGTGGAAAAACATTGCCTGGTCTGACGAATCCCGGTTCCTGTTACTTCATACTGATGGTAGAGTCAGGATTTGGCATAAGCAGCATGAGTCCATGGGCCCATCCTGCCTGGTGTCAAAAGTACAGGCTGATGGTGGTGGTGTGGAGAATGTTCTCCTGGCACATGTTCAGTCCCTTGATACCAATTGAGCAGTGATTGGACGCCATGCCCCGAAGAATTCAGGCTGTTATGGACGCAGTGTCCAACCCGGTACTAAACTTGCTACTGAGTGTACATATACCTTCAATAATGACATTCATGTAACATGACATAATTGACATCCGTGTGTCCTTGTCTTGTCCTGCACCCTCAATACAGACAACATGCTTACCTTGCATTGAAAATGTGAGCCTTCATACTTCATGCAGCCAGAGGTCAGAATAGCTTCTCCATTCTCGTCCTCCTCGATGATGGCAAAACACTGGCCATTCGTCCTACAATATACACATTCAATGACTACAATTCCAAAACACACATAGGTTAGCGTTTTGACCAAACCTGTCATTCATTGACATTCATCACAGACCCAAAAGTCAGAGTTTGAACAAACATCTAAATGAAAAGATTCTGGTAATGCTGAATACTTTTAGCAAAAAGCTCGGAAGGTTGCTCTCACGAAACAAAAGCGGTCCCTGAAAATTATTTGCAGATATGTACACCACATCACATTCCTCTGTCTCTTGCTCTGCTGTGGGTGTATCATGTGCATCGTTCTAGCTGTCACTCATGTCGAGGGGCTGAAGCTCATTTGTTGAACTCAAATTATTAGGGGCTGGCCCAAGTGGGGGAAATGTAGGAAAAATAGCGCAGCACAGCTCCCAGAAAAACAGTCGCTATCAAACTAGTGATTTCGAGGTAAGACCGTAATTCTGCTCATACATTTTGCAGGTATGAACGACACGTTGACACATCCAGCCCAAAGCGGGAGGTAGGGATGCACGATATGTCGGTGAACATATCGGAATCAGACGATATTAGTTAAAAATGCAAACATCGGATTCGGCCCGATGTCTAGTTTAACGCCGATGTGAAAAACCGATGTCAAAGCTGACGTGGATACCTATATAACGTAGCTACATGACGTAATGACGCCACGGAAAATGTCGCGCTACACGCTCAACACAGCCTTCCTAACCTAGCCCACAATGTCTGCTGTGTGGAGTGAGCATTCAACAAGTCCAGCAGTCATTTGAATGAGTAAGAACATTTCAGCGAGACAACTCAAAGGCGAAATCCATTAACGCCGGGATATTGGAATCCATTGCCTTTGACAATCAACCGTTCTCTGTCGTGGGTGATGTTGGCTTTCGCGACTGGTCGAGCACCGGTACACACTAACATTACCAAGTGTTCAGATGTTGCCCTACCTGAGTTGCACAGTAACAGCGTCACTGCTATTACCCTCAAGACATACTATGGAACGCCAATTGGGTCTTTGCATGTCAAAAAAGATAAACGTCAAATAACACTATTTGACGCTTAAAGCGTCAAGCTTTCAAAGCCTATAAGCTTTTAATTTGACACGTCAAATAACACAGTTCTATTATACAATGTTGTGTGTTCTGAATTTGCATGTGCAAGCCAAGCGCCAGCACTACTATCAGTAGCACTGTCAATGCTGTACAAAAAAAGTCTGCAAACAAGCAAACACCAGCCACAAACGATATGTGTACAATACCACGTTGATAATAAAGCATTATGTGTTCGACTGCAAATTTGGTGTAGCTAGCTAGCTTTAGCTTGGTACCTACCCAGCACCAACACAACCAGCCTGAAAACAAGGTTACAATTGGTCGAATCATGCCATATTTAGACTAGATGTTAAACAAGGTTGGAATGTGAAGCAATGGAATTGGGTATCAGTCTACTCAGTGACACCCACAGAACACAACTGAAGAGTTTACGCAAATATTAGCGTTGTAGCTCTTATCACGGGACTGTGTCAGCTTATTGTGTGTATTGACATTCATATTCCGCTATCTCTCTCAGAATGACCTTCTTGATCCAAATCAGTCAGGTTTCAAGACTAGTCATTCAACTGAGACTGCTCCTCTGTATCACGGAGGCGCTCCACACCGCTAAAGCTAACTCTCTCTCCTCTGCTCTCATCCTTCTAGACCTATCGGCTGCCTTCGATACTGTGAACCATCAGATCCTCCTCTCCACCCTCTCCGAGTTGGGCATCTCCGGCGCGGCCCACGCTTGGATTGCGTCCTACCTGACAGGTCGCTCCTACCAGGTGGCGTGGCGAGAATCTGTCTCCTCACCACGCGCTCTCACCACTGGTGTCCCCCAGGGCTCTGTTCTAGGCCCTCTCCTATTCTCGCTATACACCAAGTCACTTGGCTCTGTCATAACCTCACATGGTCTCTCCTATCATTGCTATGCAGACGACACACAATTAATCTTCTCCTTTCCCCCTTCTGATGACCAGGTGGCGAATCGCATCTCTGCATGTCTGGCAGACATCAGTGTGGATGACGGATCACCACCTCAAGCTGAACTTCGGCAAGACGGAGCTGCTCTTCCTCCCGGGGAGGGACTGCCCGTTCCATGATCTCGCCATCACGGTTGACAACTCCATTGTGTCCTCCTCCCAGAGCGCTAAGAACCTTGGCGTGATCCTGGACAACACCCTGTCGTTCTCAACTAACATCAAGGCGGTGGCCCGTTCCTGTAGGTTCATGCTCTACAACATCCGCAGAGTACGACCCTGCCTCACACAGGAAGCGGCGCAGGTCCTAATCCAGGCACTTGTCATCTCCCGTCTGGATTACTGCAACTCGCTGTTGGCTGGGCTCCCTGCCTGTGCCATTAAACCCCTACAACTCATCCAGAACGCCGCAGCCCGTCTAGTGTTCAACCTTCCCAAGTTCTCTCACGTCACCCCGCTCCTCCGCTCTCTCCACTGGCTTCCAGTTGAAGCTCGCATCCGCTACAAGACCATGGTGCTTGCCTACGGAGCTGTGAGGGGAACGGCACCTCAGTACCTCCAGGCTCTGATCAGGCCCTACACCCAAATAAGGGCACTGCGTTCATCCACCTCTGGCCTGCTCGCCTCCCTACCACTGAGGAAGTTCAGTTCCCGCTCAGCCCAGTCAAAACTGTTCGCTGCTCTGGCTCCCCAATGGTGGAACAAACTCCCTCACGACGCCAGGACAGCGGAGTCAATCACCACCTTCCGGAGACACCTGAAACCCCACCTCTTTAAGGAATACCTAGGATAGGATAAAGTAATCCTTCTCACCCTCCCCCCTTAAAAGATCTAGATGCACTATTGTAAAGTGGCTGTTCCACTGGATGTCATAAGGTGAATGCACCAATTTGTAAGTCGCTCTGGATAAGAGCGTCTGCTAAATGACTTAAATGTAAATGTAATATTCCACTGTATAGCTTTACCTAAAGATTGGGGATCAATGAAATGGAGTAACGGTCTACTCAATACCCAATATATTTTTTCCCAACGTCCTCAGAGTTATCAGACTCCAAAACATCCACGCAGTATTAATTTTCCTCTGGAATGGTGTTCAATACACATAGGTTGACAATAAATGTGGCTCAATTCACAGTTGTTTCAGAGTCCCGCAATAAGAGCTACGACGCTAATGTTCACTGGGTGTCACTGAGAAGACTGATACCTATGGATTGTGGATCAATGACATGGGGTAAGGCTGTGCAGTGAAATAAGTATGCCCCAATGCAATTATAAAGTATAATACATCCAGTGTGATTTCAACAGATTTGTTAAATTGTATATAACATTCCAACCTTCCGAATAGTGTTTTTTGACATGCAAAGACCCAAACGGCGTTCCATAGAAATCCTGGTTGAGAATGAAATGACTGAACAAACGAACAACGAAACAGCACAGCAAGTGAAAGAAAACAGTTTTGATGTTTTACTGGTAATGGAGACATACGTAAATGCCAACAAAACAACTTTTTGGTCAGTGTGGTGTGTGTGTGTGTAACCTTTATTTAACTAAGCAAGTCAGTTCAGAACAAATTATTATTTATGACGGCCTACCCCGGCCAAACAGGGACGACGCTGGGCCAATTGTGCGCCGCCCTATGGGACTCCCAATCACAGCCAGATGTGATACAGCCTGGATTCGAACCAGGGACTGTAGTGACGCCTCTTGCACTGAGATGTCGAGCCTTAGACTACTGCGTCCATGTGTGTGTTAACTATTTAACTGTACTAGAATACTTAAAAGGACGCAACATTTTTATATTGGTTATTGGCATCAGGGGTTTTGTCAAGGAAAAAATTGGATATCAGCATCAGCCAAAAATATAATATCAGTGCGTCACTAGCGGGAGGTTTAAAAAAGTATACTTAGTAGTCACCAAAGTTACGGAGCATGTCTTTAAGGATTTGGCCTTTGGGAAAGTACAGAGTGTACAATGAGGTGGTTGGTCACTCACTCGCAGGTGTTATTTTTGTGGTCCTCTGGACAGTGGCCCGAGCAGTAGCAGCTCAGAAAGCGGGCGGCGTCCTCTGGGGCCACCGTGGGCCCGTCTCCGGGCTTCCTGGACTCGTGCTTGTGTCCGGTGCCATGGAGCATGTGGTCTGGATTCTGACCAGCTGGATGGACAGATTGAGGAGAGACAGAAAGGGAGGACAAGAGACAGGGCGAGAGAGAAAAACAGTTGTGTTTTATAATGACAGTAAAAATATCACAATCCATCATTCTTTCCTTCCATCTGTTTTTAAGTGCATCACCGTTGTCTGGCATACAGAACATATAAATACACTGTGTCACATTACTTATTCCACCACGTCTGGTTTGAAGAGTTACAGTAGCCAAATACTAGGCTATGTAATCAGAGTAAACACAATAGCCTTACAGTTATTTTTAATCTGCTGTCCCACCCTCTATTAGTTTCTATCTGAGAGCGGTCTGCTCTGGTCCTGATTGGGTCCTCATCTGATGAACCTGATCCATATAAGGCCAGAGGGCTATATATACACCGTACTAGTGTCCAGCCAGGGCCATCAACATGGATGAGTGTAAGCAGAGCAGACCAGAGTATGAAAGGGCCAAGCCAACCACTGTTGTTCTCTCAGCACAACTTTAGCACCGTTGCCAATCTGATCGCAATTACATATGAAATTGAAAACAGTGTGGTTTTACTGGCGGAAAAATGGAATATTGATGCAGGCTATGATGTTGTGGTTCTTAATAATGGCGAGGTTTAGTACACAGCAAACTTTTACGGGTAAACTCAGTTTACGGTGGTTAAAGTAGCCGAGCGCTCACTGCCAGCGCTCTGTATTACCAGCGTCTAGAAAAGGGCATCGGCAACAAATCTAGACACATATTAAGGAGCCAGTCAGAGCCATTAAGATTTGATACACGGCACCATGGGTACAAGGTCAGGAAAATAACATTTTACAGAGCAACACGCTCATTTTAGGTTAAGTATCTTATGTTGTATTAAATGTGAACGAGCTCACTGTGTTAATCCTCCTATTAGTCTGACACTCCTGCCACCTCTCCTCGTGCCCTTTCTCCTGATCCATTTTCCTCTCTCTCCCCCCTTCTTTCATTTAACTAGGCAAGTCAGTTAAGAACAAATTCTTATTTACAATGACGGCCAAGGAACAGTGGGCTAACTGCCTTGTTCATGGGCAGAATGACAGATTTTTACCTTGTCAGCTCGGGGATTCAATCTAGCAACCTTCCGGTTACTAGTCCAACGCTCTAACCACTAGGCTACTTGCCGCCCCGATGCCCCCCTGCAATGTCGTGTCCCACTTTCCTTGTCATTTCACCTCTTGCCCTCTTTTTCCCCAGTCCTACAACCTGCTGTTCTTCTCTTCCTCCTGTCCATATCCCACTCTTCTTGACTTCCACCTCATCCTAACCACCCCACCCATTTCTCTGCCCCCTATTTATTTTCCTAGCCTCCTTGTCCTTTCACCTCTACCTTTTTCCCAGTTCCCTTCCTCCCCCATGCTGCTCAGGAGAGTGAACCTGGGCTGTGGGCCTCGTGAGCACAAAGAACAAAGTGATGTCTGTGTGTGGTGCTCGGCGCGGCTGCGGGCACTTCCTCTGGAGCACGACGCGACTCGAGCCTGCTCGAGTTCAGACATGTCTGCAGAGGGGCCAATCACCTGCAAAACCTACAATTTGAAACGTCTCGGCAGCAGGACAGCAACAGGGCAGACGTTTTTTTTCTCTCCCTGCTGCTGTTGTCTCCATCGCCGCATTCCTTTCCTAGACCCCATTAACTGGCTTCAGAGTTGTTGTTCTAGTCTTTCTCAGGGATATTTCCCTCGTTTTACAACCGAGTGTCCTGGAGGTTCTGCATTCAGGCTGCATTCTCTGAGTAATTCCATTGGTAAATGACCATTAAAAAGGCAAGTGGAGCGATACAATAGCTTCTGCTGGGCTTCAGTTCCTTTTTACAGTTCATTTGTACACTGATCGCGTACATGGAGACTGGCATACTGATGTCAGCTAGCCTAACAGCAGAAATAGACTACCACAACTACAAATGCTTCACTTTAGGTACTGTACGTCAGCCAAGAGAATTTCCAAGAAATGTAATTGAAACCCCAGAGGGTGGCAGATAAAAAAACCTGCCAGACAACTTGGTTTTGGGATCCTAAACTAAAACTATTGCGAAACACTTCTACAAACACATGACAGCTGTATCGAAAAGGAAAAAAAGCCCATTAAAACTCTATATTATTTCACTTCAACAACTAAAAGCAAAGCTGATCACAACTTTCTTCACTAAGATGTTCTGTGCATAGAGAAGGGCAACTCACTACAGTCCTCATTAATGTGTCAAGACGATATTTCACTAGGACAGATTTATGAAGCCCGGGTGAGAAGGGAAATCAGTGTGGCAGAGGTTGTGAGCTCATAGCTGTATCGTTAGAGCTGGAGTCCTAGGGCATAGAACAAACCATAATGTGTTGAACAAACAAAGGTGGCGGGGGCTACCGGTTACGGCAGCACCACCGTGAAAATAATTAAGTGCTAATGGAAACCTGAGCAGTCCTACAGTGAGATAGCAGAGCTGGCCTCTGGAAGCTGGGAACCAGGGGCTTTGAAGTCTGCCTTCTATCAGTGAAGGGGGAAAACGACACACAGATTACAGGACTCCAGAGTTCTGACATTCTCCTGGGTGGTGGGAATAGACTCACAGTCTCGCGGTTTCTCCGCTCTACATCCGTCACAAACACGGTCTCTCTCTCACACACACACACACACACACACACACACACACACACACACACACACACACACACACACACACACACACACACACACACACACACACACACACACACACACACACCCAAATAAAGCTCAGAAAAGGAAGCAGATAGTCTAGACCTCTTGCCATTGATATTACACACAGGAGATTTAAATCTAAATCATATCAGAAATTGTTCCGCTAATAAACTATGCTTAAGTGGTGGCATGGCCCAGGGCCCAGTTTGAGCTGGGCTGTCCCTTGCTGATGTCAGAGCTGTGTAGGGAGGCAGAGTGGAAACTTATAAACACACAGCAGACTGGAACCGGATCAAATGGGCCAGGCCCCAAATAAAAACCAGAGCGCTATGGGTAGATGGCTCTTTCTCCCTTCCACACTCTCAGTTCCTTCACTCTTCTTCTGGGAGCTGTGCCTGGTCTAGACTGGCTTAAGTCATGTTTGAGTGATGGGGGGGGGTTCAGGAGGCTCCCGACGCTTTGATGAGGTGATGAAAGCCTCTGGTAGTCCACATAAAATTGACACGTTTTTACTGCAGTCACTGGGGGCTGTGAGGACTTAAGGCCTCTCTCTCCATCTCATTGGAGTCAGAGAAAGCCATGTTGACAATACAAGATTTAAAGTTCAACATCAATCCCCCCCAAAGAGCCTCAAAGCCCTTTTTGTTCCTATATGGCCTCGCTAGTGAAAAGCCGGAGTACCTCTTTCCCCCCCTCGACAAGGAGGCCTGTGATTGGCTGGGGAGCAGTGGCTGTCAGTGAGGCTGGAAATGGCTGCTGCTCTCTCTAACTCTGCCTCCACATGTGTGCTTCATTCTGCCGCCAGTCACGGCGGAGTCTGAGGTCTGGCAGAGCACGCCGAGTAATGAGCCTTTCCATCTCCAGTCAGCCACATGCTGCACTCTTAAGGGGCCAGCACACTCTGACGCTAACGAGCCACTCCATCTACAGGCAATGTAATGCATGGCTCTTAAAGGGCCAGCAGCAGAATTGTTTTTATTGTCAGATCCAGCCTTAAGAGTGCCGCACCATGATCTAAACAGTGTTCTGAACTGGTTGTTCTACCAACAGGGGCCACTGTGGAGATGAGGCGAATAATATGTCCTATACCTGCAATAGTGGTGTCGGTTCAGCTGTTTGTTCACCTGCACCTGCCCGAAATTGCTAATAGACCATGCGCAAACAACTATGTGATCAAGTGAAAATCTGAAACACCGCAACCGACCCTAACCCGCTATTATAGAAACGCACTGTAGGCTACAGTCAGGCACAGTGGAAAGGTTTTTTGACAGGGGTTGCAGGATTTTCTTTGCCTGATGTAGATATGTTTCTTCTTATAATTTCCGGCATTTTGGTAGGCTATTTGTAGTTAACTTGTCTATAATTGGATACATGCAGCTTCTCTTCTGTCATTGCCCTAGAAGACTAAATAAACCCTCGCTAGACCAGAATGTCAGAAAGCGATGGAATGAATGCTTCAATCTAGTTGACGTCCATAAAGTTCTCGGTCATCTCGGCTTCTTTCACGAAGCAGAGACTAAACTTCGTTGCTTCGCGAAAGCAGCAGCGATGTGAGAACTTGACCGGGGAGAAAATGACAATAACCAAACGGACATCAGTTTGAGCGTTTATTAGAAAGCTATGAAAATGACCCAACATGTTTATGATAAGATTTCCGTTCGGCCTGGATGCATATTCAGTGCACACACACACACACACACACACACACACACACACACACACACACACACACACACACACACACACACACACACACACACACACACACACACACACACACACACACACACACACACACACACACACACACACACACACACACACACACACACACACACACACACACACTTGAATTGCTATAAGGTTTATTTCTATGCAGAGGATGCATGAAGGAATAAATCATATGTATTCACCCCGTTCGAGTCTAATTTTAGCCTACATTTGGTGTATAATTTCACTGAAAGAAATGCTTAATTCTGCAGGAGTTAATATTAAGACTATGGGAGTGGCTATAGACCTCATCAGTCAGTGTCCAGATATCAGTTTCCATTTAACTCATCTGAACAGTAGGGCTAGTTTCCTTGACATGCAATAGGCCTATTTGAAGTTCCTGTCTTGTGACTGTCGAATTTGTACAGCGTTTCACAATCATCATAACCGACACTGCTATCAAGATCGACCAACTGGCAAGTGTCTACAGTGACATTTTCAACCTCTACCTGACCGAGTCAGTAATACCTACATGTTTCAAGCAGACCACCAAAGTCCCTGTGCTCAAGGAAGCGAAGGTAACCTGACAAAATTATTACCACTGCGTAGCACTTACATCTGTGGCCATGAAGTGCTTTGGAAGGCTGGTCAAGGGTCACAACACATCATCCCGGAAACCCTACACCCGCCCCAATTTGCATACCATCCCAACAGATCCACAGATGACACAATCTCAATCGCACTCCACACTGCCCTTTCCCACCTGGACAAAAGGAACATCTAAGTGAGAATGCTGTTCCTTGACTACAGCCCAGTGTTCAAAACCACATTGCCCACAAAGCTCATCACTAAGCTAAGGACCCTCGGGACTAAATTACCTCCCTCTGCAACTGGATCCTGGACTTCCTGACGGGCCGCCCGCCTGTCGGTAAGGGTATGCAACATCTGCTGCGCTAAGCCTCAACACTGGGGCCCCCCAGGGGTGCATGCTTAGTCCCCCTGTACTTCCTGTTCACCCACGACTGCATGGCCAAGATCGACTCCAACACCATCATTGAACTTGCTGACGACACAACTGTGGTAGGCCTGATCACTGACAACAATGAGACAGCCTATAGGGAGGAGGTCAGAGACCTGGCAGTGTGGTGCCAGGACAACAACCTCCCCCAATGTGAGCAAGACAAAGGAGA
The DNA here is from genome assembly GCF_021184085.1 of Oncorhynchus gorbuscha. NCBI lineage: Eukaryota > Metazoa > Chordata > Actinopteri > Salmoniformes > Salmonidae > Oncorhynchus > Oncorhynchus gorbuscha. Next base: position 61,796,122 of record NC_060178.1, read on the forward strand.
TGATCTTGGATGACAGGAAAAGGAGGGCCAAATACGTCCCCCATTCATGTCGACAGGGCTATAGTGGTGCTACAGAGGGTAGTGCGTATGGCCCAGTACATGGGCATGGGGGGCCAAGTTCTAGCCATCCAGGACCAATAAACTAGGCAGTGTCAGAGAAAGGCCCCAAAAAATTGTCAAAGACTCCAGTCACCCATGACATAGCCAAGTCTATGTCCAAAGGGTTCCTTAAGAGCTTCAACCCCAAGCCATAAGACTGCTGAATAATAAATAAAAAGGCAACCTAGACAATTTGCATGGACCCCCCTCCCTCCCCCCATGTTTTTATACTCCTGCTACTTGCTGTTTATCATCTATGCATAGTCACTTTACCCCTACCTACATGTACAAATGACCGACTAACCTGTACCCCGCACATTGACTCCCCGATACCCCCTGTATATAGTCTTAATTTGTGTTGACATTTTTTTAACCAGTTTATTTTGTAAATATTTTCTTAACACTGCATCGTTGGTTAAGGGCTTGTAAGTAAGCATTTCACTGTATTCAGACCATGTGACACACAAATTGATCATCCTCTTTCACCACTTCCCCAAATCTTTCCCAAACACACATTATTTGGCCATTCATTCTCTTTTTTCCCCCTCTCCATTTCGTACCTTTTCTCTTATTGAATTCAACTTTTTGCCTCCGTATCAGCATGACATTTTCCTGCTCTTCCCAAAAGCATTTGGTGTATAGGCCATTCGGCGCACATACAGGTAGGCCCTAAAGTCCAAGGCTTACACACTAATGACAGACAGCCTCAAAAAATGAAAGAAAAAAAAGCCTATAGCTTTAAATTGCACAAGAATTATACATTTCCTTCCATCTGTTCTTTGAGTGCTATTGGAGAACTTCCTGAGATGTTTATTCAACAACCCTTGCTACTCAGCAACAGTACCTTGAAAAATATTTAACAAGTTGCTACAACCTCACATGGAAAACAACAGAAAATAAAACTAGACCTATAAAACATGCATCTTTCCCCCTTGGTGAGACAACAGTGGAATTTTAATTGGTTTGTTGACACCTTTGGAACAAAAAAAAGTGAGTCTGAAAAGAGCATTCATAAGTTGGCACAGCAGGCCCCTTATACAGCCACCCTGGCAGCCTATTGCCCAGCGGGCACCTCTGTCCCTGCCCCCTCTCTCTCTCGCTCTCTCTCTCTGTAACACTTGGCATATGCCAGACCCCACACTCTCTCGCGTATCAGCTAGTGTGGTGTAAAAAAAAATAGAAAAGCGGTGGAGAGAAGAGAAGAAAAAAAAACTCTTGTAGGATTTAATTATTTCCGGAGAACAATGAATGTTTGGAGTGGTTTCTGCCCTGTAACAACTGACAGTACAATAGAGGAAACGGTTAATGTGCAAAAAGGAACCCAGAGCGCAGACAATCAGTTCAACTGCTTCCTGTAGTGGGGGGTCCCCCGACAAGTCACTACTGTCGATGACTAAGCTGCAAAGGAGGAAGGAAGGAGAGGCTAACCTGGCCCAGTGGGTACAGAGGCACCGTTTCAATGTATGCCTGGGACAAGGGCGACAGAGTCAACAGAGGCTAATTAACAAAATAGCGTGGGCTCTGTGATAACAAAACACGGTCATAAATTCACAACGGATTCAGAGCTACGCTCTCTGAGACCAATCATCATACCTAACACTTGGACCAGCCTCGCCTTCCTCTTATCAGCTCGCTTGTTTATGTGTGTGTGTGCTCGCTCAAAGGCTCTGCTTTCATAGTAATCAACCCCTGATACTTGCCTTAACATCTCATTGGCTGGTTAAAAGGTGACCTTTTACGAGCCTGAGAGCTGCATCTTTATGGTCATGGTTGGCTTTATGGCTGCCGGGTGAGTCACTGTGGAGGCCCAGCTGGGAAGGCAGTACGAGAGCAACAGTAGGAGCAGCTAGGGGAGCAGAGAGAGGCCCTTTTCTGAGCGCCATATCCTTCCGACATCAAACACGGCAGTACAAAACCAGCGTGATGCTTGAGTCTTCCGTGACTACATTTTGTTTTTGTAATCAGGGCATATTCCGTGTCTTTTGGACACACATTTGGTACATGTAGGCCTAATTTTCCAATTTAATGGCAAAATAAGGCAGAAAGCAAGCCCACAGTGCTGTGATGATCTATCCGCTGTATCCTGGGAACACCACATGACATTCAACAGGTTCTAATCTCATTGAGAACAGGGCATTTTCCAAGTGGCGGGTACCATTCACTCCTCATGGGTGTTTCTGCACGTCATGGTAAACTTGGTATTGAGAGAAGGGACTGCGAGTTGCGCCTATGGTATTTGGTCCCATTGGTTAGGTCCCATAATTAGAATATAAAACAGTTCGGACCACCTGGGGGGTTACGGTAATATTCTTTAAGTAGGTAGCTTAGGCCATGCATTTCTAAAGGCCCTGCATTTGCCGCTAATTCACTCTAATCACGGCAATTAAAACAGCTTAAGATACTGATCTCTCCATAGTGAGGGGTGGGGGACCATGGGTGACATGAAGGGGTAGCTTAAAGGCTGAAAAACCAAACTATTCATGCTAATTTAGTTTAACAATGTTTATCAAGCCTCCTCCATATGTATTTGACAGATGAGTGTTTTAACAGTACTATTGCCTTCTGAAGTTAGTCTGGTCTTGGATTCATAAGGGAGATCAAATTGGAAATTGCAGTACAGATTGGGTTAAATTGTTACTAGCTATTCAGTATTAATCATACGAGAACAATGGGCAAATTGGACAACTATTTATAATAAATATAAAATAATTGCCCTTTTAAAAACAGAGATTACGTTATAAATTCTCAGAGGACTGCCACAGAAACAACTCAACTTTCCATGTGGCATGTGGACCAGATTCGGCCCGTTTATTCATTTATAATGGCCCTTTCATGAATGATGAACATTAAAAGCTGCACTATGCAGAAACAAAACAAGCAAATATGATTTAGAGAATCATTGTACCACCTAAACAGTGAAATATATTTTCCATAACCAAAACTATTGTATTTTCAGCTGGTGTACAAAACCGAAAGTAAGACGCACAAACGGGAAACAGAAATATCGCTCATAGAACAGATCTACCGATTCTTAGACTTGCTTTCAATGATTGACATATCTATAACTCACATTTCTATGTGAAATTGGTCAGGTCACCCAAAACTTTACATATTGCAGCTTTAATGAAATAGCTGTAAAAAAATTGGCGGCAAAATATGGAGTTCAGTGCCAAAATGACAAGCACTATTGTCTCTCTAGTGTGCAGTTTTTAGCGTTTTCTTTAGCACCTATGTGGCATGTCGATAATTTTTTTTCATAATTTCAATTTGTCTCTAGTGTTTGAACGGTTTAAACTACAAAAGATTATGACCCAACACGTACGTCCCTTCTGTTTTCCTCTCTGAGGAAGGACTGGTTAGAAGAAAGTGGAACAGAAAAATTAATTGAATTCAAAAGCATACTTCCTTCAGACTGGAATTTGGCATTACCTGATTTGACATATCTTTGCATTATTTATTTAGATGATTCGTTTTCAGATTAATTTAAAATGACAAATTACTTTTAACCAACCTCTCTGCACTAGCGGGCTGAAATTCCACAACACACGGTGGTCGCTACATAAATAGTCATTAAACATTCATGAAAATACAAGTGTCTCACCTGTATCGAAAGCCTAGAATCTTGCTAATCTAACTGCGTTGTCAGATTCAAAAAAGGATTTACTGCGAAAGAATACGATGCGATTATCTGAGGACAGAGCCCCATAAAAAACAACTATTTCAACCAGCACAGGCGCAACAAAATCACAAACTTCAATAAAATAAATCGTTTACCTTTGACGATCTTCGTCTGTTTGCAATTCCAATGCTCATTGTTACACAATGAATGATCTTTTGTTTGATAAACTCCGTTTTTATAGCCTAACACGAAACATTTTGTGAACCGCTTGTGTAGTGCATTCCGTCTCATTCCATTTGACGACACATTCCAGGTAAATCACCCACACAGAACGTGACTTCTGCAGTCATGTTTGGTTTCACTGCAATCAACTGTTTTTTGTAACACAATCAAACGTGATGGGCCATTTCGCGGGACATATTGACTGAAAGAAACCGATTTGAAGACTACAAGTAATGACATCATTGTGCACCAATGATTTGCCCGCTGTTTCGTTGATTGACTGTCTTTTAACCCAATGACCACTGATCGTCTTGAAATCTAGCTGGGTAGATAACCAATGAGCTGAGCTAAATGGCAATACGCCATGTTTATGTGTTGCAAGACCAACCCATGTAGTAAGCTCCAGCGTAAAGAGAGTCATGCGCTATTGCATTTTCATACCGGAAGGAGAAACACATTTCGCATTGCATTGTTTGGTGAACGCGCAGATTCAGCTGTTTATATATCAATCATTATGGCGACTAAGTCAAGTCTAGATATACAGATGTACACACAACCTTAGAATAAATTGATTGGGAAGGTGAGACAGAGATTGTTGTAGGACGCTTCATTTAGCGATTGTGGAGGAATATTTTTTGAACAGGAGAGGACATCATTTTGGACTGGTAAGTTCTTATCACGCTAATGCCCTTGTTTGAAATTAATAATATAAAATATTATTTGTGATTTTTAATTTATTTTAGAAGCAATATATAAACATTTAACCTCTTGAGACTCTAGGGGCAGTATTTCATTATTGGATTAAAAAACGTGCCCGTTTTAAGTGCAATATTTTGTCACGAAAAGATGCTCGACTATGCATATAATTGGCAGCTTTGGAAAGAAAACACTGACGTTTCCAAAACAGCAAAGATAATATCTGTGAGTGCCACAGAACTCATGCTACAGGCGAAACCAAGATGGAACCTCAAAACAGGAAATGAGCAGAATTTGAGGCTCTGTTTTCCATTGTCTCCTTATATGGCTGTGAATGTGCCATGAACGAGCCTAAGCTTTCTGCCGTTTGCCCAAGGTGTCTACAGCATTGTGACGTATTTGTAGGCATATCATTGGAAGATTGGCCATAAGAGACTACATTTGCCAGGGGTCCGCCCGGTGTCCTTTGTCTAAATTGGTGCGTAATCTTCAACTGGAGGCATTTTTCATCATTGAGATTCAGAGGAGAACGCACACTTCCACGAATGATATATCATCGAAGAGATGTGAAAAACACGCTGAGGATTGATTCTAAACAACGTTTACCATATTTCAATCAATATTATGGAGTTAATTTGGAAAAAAGTTTGGCGTTTTGACTAATTAATTTTCGTTTTTTTTTGGTAGCTTCTATCTCAAGGCCATCAGACTGTTAAATAGCCACCACTAACATTGAGTGGCTGCTGCCAACACACTGTCATTGACACTGACCCAACTCCAGCCATTTTAATAATGGGAATTGATGGGAAATGATGTAAATATATCACTAGCCACTTTAAACAATGCTACCTTATATAATGTTACTTACCCTACATTATTCATCTCATATGCATATGTATATACTGTACTCTACAACATCGACTGCATCCTTATGTAACACATGTATCACTAGCCACTTTAACTATGCCACTTTGTTTACTTTGTCTACATACTCATCTCATATGTATATACTGTACTCGATACCATCTACTGTATGCTGCTCTGTACCATCACTCATTCATATATCCTTATGTACATGTTCCTTATCCCCTTACACTGTGTATAAGACAGTAGTTTTGGAATTGTTAGTTAGATTACTTGTTGGTTATCACTGCATTGTCGGAACTAGAAGCACAAGCATTTCGCTACACTCGCATTAACATCTGCTAACCATGTGTATGTGACAAATAAAATTTGATTTGATTTGATTTGATGCAGAAAACAGATCGATTTCTCCTGCACAAATAATCTTTCAGGAGAAAATGAACATTTGCTATCTAACTGAGAGTCGCCTCATTGAAAACATCCGAAGTTCTTCAAAGGTAAATGATTTTATTTGAATGGTTTTCTGGTTTTTGTGAAAATGTTGCCTGCTGAATGCTAACGCTAAATGCTAACGCTAGCTATCAATAGCTATCAATACTGTTACACAAATGCTTGTTTTGCTATGGTTGAGAAGCATATTTTTGAAAATCTGAGATGACAGTGTTGTTAACAAAAGGCCAAGCTTGAGAGCTAGCATATTTATTTAATTTCATTTGCGATTTTCATGAATAGTTAACGTTGTGTTATGCTAATGAGCTTGCGGATAGATTTACACAATCCTGGATACAGGTTTTTTTCTTAGCTAAACATGACGCACAAAATGGAGCGATTTCTCCTAAACAAATAATCTTTCAGGAAAAACTGAACATTTGCTATCTAACTGAGAATCTCCTCATTGAAAACATCAGAAGTTCTTCAATGGTAAATTATTTTATTTGAATGGTTCTGATTTTGTGAAAATGTTGCCTGCTGAATGCTAACGCTAAATGTGTTGTTAACAAAAGACTAAGCTTGAGAGCTAGCATATTTATTTCATTTAATTTGCGATTTTCATGAATAGTTAACGTTGCGTTATGGTAATGAGCTTGAAGGCTGTATTCACGATCCCGGATCCGGGATGGCTCGACGCAATAAGTTAATGTCATGAAATGTGAGATGCGTGTCTGCCGCCCCACCCCAACCCACATGAAATAGACTATTTGAGGCTGTTGAGGAGAGGGCAGGACCACACCATTGGCCAGAGTGAAATGGAGACAGTAGATACAGCTCATCTGTTGTAATATAATAAAGACAGTAGATCTAGCTGAAATGTCATAATATAAAAGAGACAGCAGATCTAGCAGGCAATAATAATATATTCTACCTTCAACTCATATATATATATATATCTGTTTATTATACCTGTTGATACAGGGCTCATATGTGAAACTATTCTAACTGAACATTTTCTTTCACAGTGACACTGACTCCAAATGGGCGTCTTATCCGGTGTCCTGTGTGAATTTAAGTATGCTCTCTCTAATTCTCTCTTTCTCTCGGAGGAGGACCTGAGCCCTAGGACCATGTGTCAGGACTACCTGGCATGATGACTCCTTGCTGTCCCCAGTCCACCTGGCCTTGCCGCTGTTCCAGTTTCAACTGTTCTGCCTGCGGCTATGGAACCCTAAACTGTTCATTTTTACTCGAGGTGCTGTCCTGTTGCACCCTCTATAACCACTGTGATCTCCACCCGGCACAGCCAGATAAGGACTGGCCACCCCTCATAGCCTGGTTTCTCTATAGGTTTCTTCCTAGGTTTTTGCCTCTCTAGGGAGTTTTTCCTAGCCACCGTGCTTCTACACCTGCATTGCTTGCTGTTTGGGGTTTTAGGCTGGGGCTATATAAATATATATTTGATAGAGGACTGAGGGTCTTCCAAGTGTGTAAATAGTTACCCATGTTATTTTGTAAATATATATATATATTTTTTCTCATATTTTTGAATCAATTATTATTATTTTTTTCATGTATTTTTCTCCCCAATTTTTTTTTTGGGGGGTGTTAAAATACCATTTTGGTATTTTATATATAGTTATTTGTTTCAAAATGTATACCTACATTTCGGCGACTTGTGTGGGACACCTGGGTGACTTCATGATAAATGTCATGTAGCACACTCATTTTGGAAGTTATCATTCTGAAACTTTGCACAAGTACTGTTGCCCTCTTATATTTCTCACTGAAATTGTCCCCATCATCCTATCTGAATGTTTGATTTATCTTGTTAATTTTAAAGATACAAAATTTCTATTGTTTTATCTAAACCAGATCTATTGTGTGTTATTCTCCTACATTCAATTCACATTTACACAAACTTCAGAGTGTTTTCTTTCAAATGGTACCAAGAACATGCATATCTTTGGTTCTGTGCCTGAGCTACAGGCTGTTAGATTTGGGTGTCTTCAGGCGGAAATTGCACAAAGTGGGGGGGGGGCTGCAAGAGGTTAATGAAGCTTTTAAATAGCTGTTTTGAAATTAATAGTCTCACATATACATATTTGGGTTGCACCTCGACTGGTTGAGCGCCCTCCGATTCTTTCCTAATTCATTTTTGCAACATTTAATTTTAAGAAAAGTGCTTTACTGGTGTGTGCGCGTTGCCTTTATTATACATTTCTACTGAAGAATAATCACATGTAGAAAATGTCTGGCACCTATGCAATTCACTATTTACATGTCTTTTTTTATTCTTTTTTTACACCCTTTAAGAATATAGTTAAATCGCTCTGTATTAGAGTGTAACTCCAACTAAAGAGAGTGGGAGGCACAGTGTGAGTTTGGGTGCAGTGGGACAACAGAGGACTATAATAACAGAGGAGCCAGTCTTACTTTGAATACCTTCAGCTCTGATCACCAGTAGGATGCAGAATCCCACCGTGGAAATGTAAGAGGGCAACCCTGTCATCCTGGCACAGTGACTTGTGGAGACTGGGCTGGACTGCTCTCTGTGGGAGCTTGTTGGTCACCTCTGTAGGCTGATGGTGGGCCTAGTCCTGTCCCTTCCTGGTTCAGCACAGGTCGAAGAGGTGCAGAGTAGTTTTCCCCCGTTAGGGGGGAGTGGAGGTACGGGTGAATATGTATGGGTACGATGGCAAAAAAAATTAATTCAAATCTTCTTTCTCACAAGCTCCCTCGGACCAAAACCCTGGAAAATCAGAGAGAAAAGGAACATATTGTTATAGGAAGTACAGTGTAATCACACAATTCTAGAACACTTGATCATCATTTTATAGGCTGGTTTTCCTCACGCGTGTCACTGCAGAGAGTGGCATGCCCTCACAGCAATGTCATGATCAAGTTTAGAGAGGGCAGCGGGTTTGACACCGACAACCGACCCCTTTTTTGTCTGTGAGCCCTCGGCTGCAAGTTATCAGATTTGCTGAGCAATTTAGCACAACTCGGGAGGAAACATACAGGACTGCGGTGGATAGAGAATAATGGTCAGTGGGGGCATCATTGCTCCTCTCAAACCGCACCGAGAAGAGCGACAGCATCAAAAGAGGGTAACATTACTCCCAACCAACAAATGGATTTTCCACTGGAGACTTTCATGCCTCCAATCCTCCCAGTCAAGTAAAAGCAGAGTTTAAAAAGGACAAAATGGCAGACTAATCAAATAAGGGAGATACAGAGCACATCTTATTTAATCTAAAGACGGGTTACCGTGCCATAACAGAATTATGCAGCAGCGACTTCCCAACCGATTACATATCAGCTCCTTTGGCCACAAACAGAAGACAGAAAAGCCACATATTTGATGCAAATAATAGCTATTATGGAAAAAGTGCCCAGCTGTCCTCTTTTAACTAAGCAGATTGCTTAGTTGGCATCGTATGTCTTATGCAGAGGGTGCTGGGGAGGGGTAAATGGTGAGAAGGGTCTGAGGCTGATGTGTGACCCTGCTGACTCCTAACCGTATGCTTGGTTGATCAGAGGAGGACAATGCCAATGGGGCAAGGCAGGGCTCTCGGTCGCTCTAACCTCTAACGAACATGTGGGGTGACAACCAGCCTTGGACGATAACCCTCAAGAACCCAAAACTGCACTCGTTCATCCATTCTCCCTTTTTTGTTTTCCTTCCATTAGTGTGTGTGCTGTCCATCTTTGCCCTCTTGTTTCTTGCAGGCTTGACCTCGCAAATCCCGGTCAGGCTGGCGCTACTCTTGAATGGCTAAACATTCCCAAATTATTTGTTGAAGGATGTTCCGCAATTACCCGTGTTGGCCTCGCCCAGCGTTAATAACGAGATGTGTCTGTTCCCTTGTAGGCATGTGCGTCTCGCTGCAATTAGCGGCACTGAGAAGGGGCCGTTCGAAGGGGGGGACAAATTAGCGGCGGAGCGGGCCGGTGTCTGTCACTTTTGATTTGCCCGAGGGGGACAAAGAGCCCCGACCTGTGCTCCACTTTTCACACATCCCTGACTGGGTAATGAGGGAACAAAGAAGGGCTCCTCGAGGCTGGGGGACAAGAGAGCCAACCAAGGTGTGTGCTCTCTGTGTGTGCGCGCATTACGTGAGGGATCGAGTGGGATAGATAGAATGGAATAAAAGGGAGAAGGAACAACTGTTAAGGGATGATGGTCAGGATGACAACTGTAGCAAGCAGTTCGTATCTCTTCGAGTGACTAAGCGTTTTACAATTCTTTCAATAACCGGTGTGCAGACCAATACTGAGAGAAATCAAGGGCCTAATAAAATGTATAAGCAAACACATTGCATTAGCCCAAACGACAAAACACTGCAATACAGTTATGAAACAAACAATCCTGGGAGAGGAGTTGCTACCCCTATCAGGTGGAGGCAAGATGAGGCATGCAGGGGAAAGGCCTGTTGTGAGCCCCCAAGCCAGGAAGCTGTCCCCATCACCCTTGACACGTACACTTCCCTTCCCAAACAAGAGATGAACAGGGCACACACACACACACAACAGCTGGGGCTGCTGATTGACATGGAGACGCACTATCAGTTACCCATTCAAAAACAGCAGCTAGAAACTAGAGTAGCTGGCAGCTTTTCTCTAAGATTAACACAAGCCAACAAACAGAGGAAAACTGACTAGTAAATCAACAAGGGCATAGATTACAGTTAAATAAGATACTTTTGTATGAATATGGCATTTTATAGAATGGTCCAGACAACTTTTGTCAGTTCACATGTTTGAGAAACTTACCCAAAACAGCAAATCAATTCCTCTACCTCAGTGTGTAGTACGGGGGCACTGAAAAACATGAACAAAGGCGCCAAAAACGCCCAAATGCGTCCTTTCAGAAACAGCAAAGCTCTCAGTATATTGACACAGGTGTTTAGATGTTGCACACATGAAATTGTCATAACCGAACTTCAGCTGCAAAGTTATATTCCCTATTGTGCGACTTGAGACGTTTCCCCTATCCAGCTGTGCCATTATTCTTGTAGCCTGCTGCTACATATAACTGCCAAAATAAAGGCAACACCAACATAAAGCATCTTAATAGGGCGTTGGGCCAACACGAGCCGCCGGAACAGCTTCAATGCGCCTTGGCATAGATTCTACGTGTCTGGAACTTCCTGTGGAAGCACCCTATGCTTTCAATGTACTTTGTAGCCCTTGTTTACTCAAGTATTTATTTTAAATTTGGCAGTTAAAAATAAAATGGACAGACAGAGGTATCACTCGAGTCGCAACAAAATTTCATATAACATTGTGGATAAAGTTCGGAATGACTAATGTGTACAACATCTAAAAACTTGCATCACCATATTTGGGTGTTTTTGGAGCCTTTGTTTGTGTTTTCAGGGTCCCCATACTACACAATGAGAACGAAAAAGTGATTTGCTGCTTGGGGTCATTTTCAAAAAACATTTGAAATCACAAAAAAGGTGCCTGGACCCTTCTATAACGTGCAGTTTCCATCAAAAATAGAGATTTGGTTGTAAAACAAAAAAGAAACAGTCTTTAAGACAGGCAACAAGTAAAAAATAAATAAATATTTTAAAAAGCATCTACAATCAAAGGAGAATGAGTTTAACATTGAGGTACTAAAAGAGTGGGCTTGGGAGGCTGAAGAGTTTGTTGTCCTGTAGTCTCGGACGATGCTGTCAGGTAACTTTCCCTGCAGAGTACAGACGTCCTAGGCTAGCACCACCTGTACTCTTATACATGGCTCAGGACTCAGCAAGGTCTTGTTGTGACTTGTCAGAGGCAGAGCTAGCAGACTATCAGTACAAAACAAATCCCCTTTTGTCTGGGTGAGAGCACTCGAGTCTGGGTTGATGTGGTGAATCATAATTAACACAGCATATGTTTACCTGGTATTACTTATTTTACCCTCACACCTCAATTGTGGCCATCCAGGTAAAGCACCTTCCCCTAAAGAAACACTACTACCAAGAGCTACTGAAACGTGCAGACCTATAGGTAGTTGGAAGATTGCGTCACCATTGTCTTCTACCTTTTTGGGAGAGCTAGCCCTGTGCTCACTCCATTCCCACAGATGATGAAAGGGACATTGTCATGTGATGGTGGTGCCACCTACATAGAATAATAACCCTTACACCAAAACCCATGATGGCCAACTCCTTGGGAAAGGAATTCTGGGTCGCACCACTCAATGAATGCCAGGAAATCCAACGGGCTGGAAATCCAAGGAGCGGCTACAGGCTGGACAACATTTTGAAAATGCTCCTAATAGGTCTTTAAATCCCTTCTGGAGACTGACGTGAACTGATAAGGATCACTCCATTAGGTCAGAGACAACAATGGCCCTATTCCAACAATGAGAGATGAAGGCCAGTCTGAGGAACAGAGGGGCAAAAGAGATTTTTTACTTTCCAATTCACACTACATCCTTGCCTTACCATTCGTTGTGGCTGGTAACGCAACATTCTTGGTCAGCAGCTAAAATTTACCATAAATATCATGTTAGCCACTAAGCACCTTTTCCTCTAAAACACATTACAATATTGAATAATGAAACAAACCACAAGCATTTGCAGACAATTAAATGTTTTATTATCTTGTCCTTGTCCATACACACTAATCTAGCTCATCAAGGACAACCACCACCCGAGCCATTGCCTGTTCACCCCGCTATCATCCAGAAGGCGAGGTCAGTAAAGGTGCATCAAAGCTGGGACCGAGAGACAGAAAAACAGCTTCTATCTCAAGGCCATCAGACTGTTAAATAGCCATCACTAGCACAGAGAGGCTGCGGCCTACATACAGACTTGAAATCATTGGCCACTATAATAACATTTACATATCTTGCATTACTTCTCTCATGTGTACAGTTGAAGTCGGAAGTTTACATACACTTAGATTGGAGTCTTTAAAATGTGTTTTTCAACCACTCCACAAATGTATTGATAAAAAATTATAGTTTTGGCAAGTCTGTTAGGACATCGACTTTGTGCATGACAAGTAATTTTTCCAACAATTGTTTACAGACAGATTATTTCACTCTATCACAATTCCACTGGGTCAGAAGTTTACATACACTAAGTTGACTGTGCCTTTAAAAAGCTTGACAATTCCAGAAAATGGCTTTAGAAGCTTCTGATAAATGATGTCAATTAGCCTAAGTCAATTGGAAGTGGACCTGTGGATGTATTTCAAGGCCTACCTTTGCTTGACATCATGGGAAAATCAAAAGAAATCAGCCAAGACTTCAAAAAATAATTGTAGACCTCCACAAGTCTGGTTCATCCTTGGGAGCAATTTCCAAACGCCTGAAGGTACCACGTTCATCTGTACAAACAATAGTACACAAGTATAAACACCATGGGACAGCGCAGCCATCATACCGCTCAGAAAGGAGATGCGTTCTGTCTCCTAGAGATGCGCGTACTTTGGTACGAAAAAGTGTAAATCAATCCCAGAACAACAGCAAAGGACCGTGTGAAGATGCTGGAGGAAACAGAAACAAAATTATCTATATCCACAGTAAAACGAGTCCTATATCGACATAACCCGAAAGGCCACTCAGCAAGGAAGAAGCCACTGCTTCAAAACCGCCAAAAAAATCCAGACTTTAGTTTGCAACTGCACATGGGGACAAAGATCATACTTCTGGCTGTTGAAATAAAAATATAACTGTTTGGCCATAATGACCATTGTTATGTTTGGAGGAAAAAGGGGGATGCTTGCAAGCCGATGAACACCATCCCAACCATGAAGCACAGGGGTGGCAGCATCATGTTGTGGGGGTGCTTTGCTGCAGGAGGGACTGGTGCACTTCACAAAATAGATGGCATCATGAGGTAGGAAAATTATGTGGATATATTGAAGCAACATCTCAAGACAGGAAGTTAAAGCTTGGTCGCAAATGAGTCTTCCAAATGGACAACGACCCCAAGCATACTTCCAAAGTTGTGGTAAAATGGCTGAAGGACAACAAAGTCAAGGTATTGGAGTGACCGTCAAAGACCTGACCTCAATCCCATAGAAAAGTGGTGGGCAGAACTGAAAAGGCTGTGCGAGCAAGGAGGCCTACAAACCTGACTCAGTTACACCAGCTCTGACAGGAGGAATGGGCCAAAATTCACCCAACTTATTGTGGGAAGCTTGTGGAAGGCTACCCGAAACATTTGACCAAAGTTAAACAATTTTTAAAAAATACTACCAAATACTAATTGAGTAAATGTAAACTTCTGACCCACTGGGAATGTGATGAAAGAAATAAAAGCGGAAATAAATATTTCTCTGCTATTATTCTGACATTTCACATTCTTAAAATAAAGTTGTGATCCTAACTGACCTAAGACAGGGAATTTTTACTCTGATTAAATGTCAGAAAATGTGGAACACTGAGTGTATGTAAACATCCGACTTCAACTGTATATACTGTATTCAATTCTATATATTGCATCTTAGCCTATGCTGCTCTGAATTGCTCATCCTTATATTCTTATTCCTTTCCTTAGATTTGTGTGTATTAGGTTTTTTTAATGAAAATAGTTAGATATTACTTGTTAGATATTACTGCACTTTCGGAAATAGAAGCACAAGCATTTCGCTACACTCGCTATAACATCTGCTAAACATGTGTATGTGACCAATAAAATTTGATAATACACAGCTTACTAGCTCAGTAACATGCTTCATGATCAAGTAATGTTAGCATATCAATATTGAGCGTTTACCCCTCCCAAACAAATATAAAATGTACAGTAACATTATCATACAGTGTCATTCATATTATATAGGCTACACAGTTAGGTAAGGTTAGCAAGCGAGCTAGCTCGCTCAACAAAATACCTTGTCATGTTTAGCTATACCATTGCTAGATAGGCTCAATTAGGATTACCGTAAAATTTAAAATAAACACCTCAGAAAATAATTGCTTAAATCACTGAACACAACAGGTGCTTAAATAAGCTAATATTGTCTCTAATATTAGAGACAGTCTTCTATTTGAGCCAGGCGTCCATTTCCTCCATTGTTTAATTCCAGCATTTTAGTAAGATTCTTAATTTCCTGCACTGTTTTATCATTATACACCAGGTCAAATTTATTTTGTCTTGGTATGTCTCTATTTCAACAAAACACTTTTCCTTGACAATAATTATTCTCCTCTAACTGTGCATTTTCATCAGTTCTTTGACGATTTCTAGCGGTCCGAAGTTGACTGTTTTTGTGTTTGTCCGTTACATAGCAGTTCTCAGCTGTTAGCAGCCAATGGCTAGCAGTTTCTTTCTGGCAATAAAAACAGATGATTGCCATTACTGAATTTCTTTATTTAACAAATCAAACATGAAAACCTCAAAACAAAATCATGGTAACCTCAAACAATTACTTTAGACCCACCGTTTATTTGAAATAGGTGTTTATTTGCTGAAATGTGTGCAATTGCATGGCTATTAAGAGGGACTGGCGCATATTTGAGGCTGAATAATTCAAGTTTTATGCTACACTAGCTACAGTATTAAAGTTACCTTTAGAATAAACCAGGCTCAACTTTATCAATATCATGGAACTCATGAGGTAAAAGCAAATTGCGACTTAAAACGTTGATAATTCAATGGGGAATTGCTTCTTGCCTAGATCTCTGTGGCAGCTCAGTGCAGTCAAGCAAACAAAAAAATACTGTTGAGATTTAACTACGATGACAATTTCAGAACGTAACTGGCTGTTACAACAATTTCAGGTAAAAACTCAATAAAACCGGTTATAAAAAAAAAGAGGAAAATGTCTGTACATTTCAGCCGTTTCAAAAACATTGCTATGCTATTACAATTTGTACTGTAAGAGTGTTGGCTCAACAAGACATTTATGTTTACACTGCCTTGTTTAGATGGGAGCAACTGTCAAGTGAGTGTCCTGCGCTCCGGAGGTTGCGGTCGAGATGTTACAAGTACGCTAGTTTACATTCCATTATGTAGCCGAGAGTATTTTTGCGAAAAGTCTAGTAAATGTGGAAATCCTCTGATGGAAATGATAAAGAAATTGCAGTCATTCCAGAACACCGCACGGTGCTTATTCTCAGGACAAGAACTAGCAGATCTAGAAACTGTCTAACATGAGGTGAATTTGAAGTGATAGTGCACTCCCAAAGTATGAAACTCACTGACACATTTTGAATTTCCGACTGAACAATCCCTTAAAGCTGAACATGGCCGTATGGTAGGGCCAGAGTCCGGAAGGATCTTGTCCAACCCTTGTCAAATGTATACAATTTTACAAACAACAATCTCAGGATTCTCTTTCATGTCAGCATATGAATGAATCCACTCGAACTGAGACCTGGTATAGAAACAACAGATGCTGCACCCCCACTTCCTCATATAGTAATAGCTCTGTAAAATGAGCCTGGAGCTGCATGCCTCCTCTGTGCTTGGGGGTGGGGTCGCAGACATCAATAATCCAACTCTAATGCCTCTCCGCTTCCTCCTCTGGAAAGCTGCAGGGGAGACCAGACATCAATAACCAACCTTAATGCATCTGCACTTCCCATTCTGGAAGAAAGCAATCTAAATGAAAACAAAGCGGCCTGGTTGACTTCAATGCTTACTTTCCATCTCCTAAGCTTGAAAAATAAATGGACTAATATTCGGCGATTTAGTGGAGGGTAATAAGATAGAGACTTGAGCAATATGGGCCTGGTGAATGGACAACAGAGACAAGGGGGTGTAAATGAGACACACTTAGGTACAACTAAACACTCTTGCTACATCCCTCTCACAGCCTTGGAAAGAGCTCTTCACTACAGCCCTGCTGCCATGTCATTTGTCTCCCCCCCTGCATGCTCCTGCTCTTACACTCTCTCTAGCTCACACTACCTTGGCCCAGATCCCTGGCCTCTCCTGGGGCCCCTCCATGCAGGCAGCCCTCTCCGTGCTGCAGGCAGCCCTCTCCGTGCTGCAGGCAGCCTTCTCCCAGTGTCAGCGCCCTGCCCACATGCCTTTCAAGGCCTGCTAGACTGCAGGGCAGACTTTCTGGCTCCACTGCCATTGTTTGCTTGGCTGCTTTGCACCTCATCCAGGGAGTGGATTAGCATAAGAATACCCATCCACACTGAGCTGCCGCCTTTCCCTCCTTATCCATGACGTACTCTTCATCCTCTTCCTCATTTCCCTTCTCCACACTCTCCAGCATCTCTCCCTTCCTCATTGACAAATTTCAGAAGACAGTGCGTGAGTCCCTATTGGTAGGGAAATTTACTTCTGTGAGTAGGAGAAACAAAAGTTAATTTGCAGGGCAAAATAACACCTGCACTTTTGAACCTGTTTACACCTTAAACCTGATACAGCTAAAAAGATAGTTCAAACATCTCTACCGATGTTGCTCAAACAGAGTGTGTGAGGTAGGGTCAGTGTTTTATCATGACACTATCACTAAGGAAACACTTTGCCTAACCTATGTGTCATAAAACATACATTGCTACCATAAACATGACAAATTATAACATCAATTAGGTTAGGGAGGACCACTAGAGGTACACAATGTCATAAGAATTGAGAAATAAGAGCGTGTGCGTCTAAAGTACACCACAAGATAGAGGCCTCAACTGTGATCTGCCGCGTCACACCTGCCATTCCCATTTCACACAGTCAGTGTGACGAGTGCAGAACCTATGAAAATGAGCTTGCAGAGGCCTTTTAACTCTAAAGATAGGCTAGGAAAATGTTGAAACAAAATGTTGAAACAAACTTAACACTAAAATTAAAATCAGAAACCACGATGTCATAGTCCACAGACAAATCCATTTGTTCAGAACTCAACATGTGTTTAGCTTTAACAGACTTTCCAAGTTAAATAAAAAGGTAGAAAAAAATAAAAATACTGATTTCCGATTGTTATAAAGAATAGAAATCGGCCCTAATAAATGGGCCATTCCGATTAAATCGGTCGACCTCTCGTCTGAAGTTTGCCAATGAATATCTGAACGATTCAGAGGACAACTGGGTGAAAGTGTCAGATTTTGGTGACAGATGAGACCAAAATTAAGCTTTTTGGCATCAACTCAACTCACAGTGTTTGGAGGAGGAGGAATGCTGCCTATGACCCCAAGAACAACATCCCCACCGTCAAACATGGAGATGGAAACATTATGCTTTGGGGGTGTTCTTCTGCTAAGGGGACAGGACAACTTCACCGCATCAAAGAGACGATGGACGGGACCATGTACCGTCAAATCTTGGGTGAGAACCTCCTTCCCTCAGCCAGGGCATTGAAAATGGGTCGTGGATGGGTATTCCAGCACGACAATGACCCAAAACACACGACCAAGGCAACAAAGGAGTGGCTCAAGAAGAAGCATATTAAGGTCCTGGAGTGGCCTAGCCAGTCTCCAGACCTTAATCCCATAGAAAGTATGTATAGGGAGCTGAAGGTTCAATTTGCCAAACGTCAACCTCGAAACCTTAATGACTTGGAGAAGATCTGCAAAGAGGAGTGGGACAAAATCCCTCCTGAGATGTGTGCAAACCTAGTGGCCAACTACAAGAAACGTCTGACCTCTGATTGCCAACCAAGGTTTTGCCACCAAGTACTAGGTCATGTTTTGCAGAGGGGGTCAAATACTTATTACCCTCATTAAAATGCAAATCAATTTATAACATTTTTACCATTAAAGTTATAGACTGATAATTTCTTTGTCAGTGGGCAAACGTACAAAATCAGCAGGGGATCAAATACCACCCCCCCCCCTCACTGTGTATCTTTTTATATACATCTTTCTTCGCATATTTTTATAATATTTTTTTCTAAACCTAAACTTCAAAATACTCTCCTGCAACCCTCCTCACCCAATGTAGTGTGGATCTGTTTTTTCTAAAGTAGTTTTATTAAAGTAGTCTTAATCACCGTGTCTCCAGCCAGCCCAACCACTCACTGGACCCCTATTGATCTCCCGGGTAGGCATGCCTCTCCCTAATATCAATATGCCTATGTCCATTACTGTTCTAGTTAGTGCTTACCGTATTATTTCACTGTAGAGCCTCTAGCCCTGCTCAATATGCCTAAACCCACCATTTAGTTCCACCTCCCACATATGCGGTGACATCACCTGGTTTAAACATCTCTAGAGACCAAATCTATCTTATTACTCAATGCCTAGGTTTACCTCCAATGTACTCACATCCTACCATACCTTTGTCTGTACATTATGCCTTGAATCTATTATATCGCGCCTAGAAACTGGCTCCTTTTACGCTCTGTTCTGAACGTAATAGACGACCAGTTCTGATAGCCTTTTGCCGTATCCTTATCCTACTCCTCCTCTGTTAGCACACTCTGCCAACCTGGATGTCCTAGCCGTGTCTGAATCCTGGCTTAGGAAGACTACCGTAAACCCTGAAATTTCCATCCCTAACTGTAACATTTTCCAAAAAGACAGAACTGCCAAAGGGGGAGGGGTTGCAATCTACTGCAGAGATAGCCTGCAGAGTTCTGTCTTACTATCCAGTTCTGTACCCAAACAATTCGAGCTTCTACTTTTAAAAATCTACCTTTCCAGAAACAAGTCTCTCCCGGTTGCTATAGACCACCCTCTGCCTCCAGCTGTGCACTGGACACCATATGTGAATTGATTGTACCCCATCTATCTTCAGAGCTCGTGCTACTAGGTGACCTAAACTGTGACATGCTTAATACCCCGGCCATCCTACAATCTAAGCTTGATGCTCTCAATCTCACAAATTATCAATGAACCTACCAGGTACAACCCCAAATCCGTAAACACGGGCACCCTCATAGATATCATCCTAACCTACTTGTCCTCCAAATACACATCTGCTGTTTTCAACCAAGATCTCAGCGATCACCGCCTTATTGCCTGCATCCGTAAAGGGTCTGCAGTCAAACGACCACCACTCACTGTCAAACGCTCCCTAAAACACTTCAGTGAGCAGGCCTTCCTAATCGACCTTGCCCGGGTATCCTGGAAGGATATTGACCATGTCCCGTCAGTAGAGAATGCCTGGTTATTCTTTAAAAGTGCCTTCCTCACCATCTTAAATAAGCATGCTCCATTCAAAAAAATGTAGAACCAGAAACAGATATAGCCCTTGGTTCTCTCCAGACCTGACTGCCCTTGACCAGCATAAAAACATCCTGTGGCGTTCTGCATTAGCATCGAATAGCCCCCATGATATGCAACTTTTCAGGGAAGTTAGGAACAAATATACACAGGCAGTTAGCTTTCCTAAGGCCAGCTTTTTCAAGCAGAAATTTGCATCCTGCTGCACAATCTCAAACAAGTTCCGGAACACTAAAGTCCATGGAGAATAAGAGCACCTCCTCGCAGCTGCCCACTGCACTGAGGTTAGGAAACACTCACCACCGATAAATCCACTATAATTGATCATTTCAAAAAGTATTTCCCCCCTGCAGCAACTCACCCAAGCCCCCCAATTTCTCCTTCACCCAAATCTAGAAAGCTGATGTTCTGAAAGAGCTGCAAAATCTGGACCCCTACAAATCAGCCGGGCTAGACAATCTGGACCCTCTCTTTCTAAAATTATCTGCCGAAATTGTTGCAACCCCTATTACTAGCCTGCTCAACCTCTCTTCGTATCATCTGAGATTCGCATAGATTGGAAAGCTGCCGCAGTCATCCCCCTCTTCAAAGGAGAGGACACTCTAGACCCAAACTGCTAAAGACCTATATGTATTCTACCCTGCCTTTCTAAGGTCTTCGAAACCCAAGTTAACAGATTACCGACCATTTCGAATCCCACCGTACCCTCTACGCTATGCAATCTGGTTTTAGAGATGTCATGGGTGCACCTTTGACTCTGTCAATCTCAACATTCTTATTGGCAGACTCAACAGCCTTGGCTTCTCAAATGATTTCCTCGCCTGGTTCACCAACTACTTCTCTGGTAGAGTTCAGTGTGTCAAATCAGAGGGCCTGTAGTCCGGATCTCTGGCAGTCTATGGGGGTGCCACAGGGTTCAATTCTCGGGCCGACTCTTCTCTGTATACATCAATGATGTCGCTCTTGCTGCTGGTGATTCTTTGATCCACCTCTACGCAGATGACACCATTCTGTGTACATCTGGCCCTTCTTTGGACACTGTTAACTAACCTCCAGATGAGCTTCAAAGCCATCACTACTCTGGACGGTTCTGACTTAGAATATGTGGACAATTACAAATACCTAGGTGTCTGGTTACACTGTAAACTCTCCTTCCAGACTCAAATTAAACATCTCCAATCCAAAATTAAATTTAGAATAAGCTTCTTATTTCGCAAAAAAAGCATCCTTTTCTCATACTGCCAAACATACCCTCGTAAATCTGACTATCCTACCGATCCTCGACTTCAGCGATGCCATTTGCAAAATAGCCTCCAACACTCTACTCAAATGGGATGCAGTCTATCACAGTGCCATCCATTTTGTCACCAAAGCCCCATATGCTACCCACCACTGCGACCTGTATGCTCTCGTTAGCTGGCCCTCGCTTCATACTCGTCACCAAACCCACTGGCTCCAGGTCATCTACAAGTCTCTGCTAGGTATAGCACCGCCTTATCTCAGCTCACTGGTCACCATAGCAGCACCCACCCGTGGCATGCGCTCCAGCAGGTATATCTCACTGGTCACCCCCAAAGCCAATTCTTCCTTTGGTCGCCTCTCATTCCAGTTCTCTGCTGCCAATGACGGGAAAAAACTGCAAACAAACAACAACAACAAAAAATCACTAAAGCTGGAGACTTACATCTCCCTCACAAGCTTTAACTTCTTCGGGCTAGGGGCAGTATTCGGAAGTTTAGATGAATGAGGTGCCCAAACTGCCTGTTACTCAGGTCCAGAAGCTAGGATATGCATATAATTGGTAGTATTGGATAGAAAACTCCAAAGTCTCCAAAACTGTTAAAATAATGTCTGTGAGCATAACAGAACTGATATGGCAGGCGAAAACCCAAGGACAATCCATCCAGATCTTTTTTTCAGCTCACCCTTTGGTTACTATGGCTGTCAATGGGAATATAAAAGGAATTACCTCCCAGATTGCAGTTCCTAAGTCTTCCACTAGATGTCAACAGTCTTTAGAAAGAGTTTCAGGCTTGTTTTTTGAAAAATTAGCGAGAATTTGTAGTTTTAGTAAGTGGCTCCCGTTTTGGCTGTAGCGTTTGTTACGCGTTCCGGTGAGTGCGCGTACTTGGTTATATATGCGGTAATGGTCTCCGGTATTCTCAGTCTTAGATTCTATTGTTTACTTTTTTGGGATATAAAGAAGGACTTTATCGAACAAAAGGGCAAATTGTTATGTAGCGGGGACCCTTGTGATTGCAACCAGATGAAGCTCTTCAAAAGTAAGTAATTTATTTTATCGCTATTTCTGATGCCTCTGCTTGGTTGGAAAATTTATGTAATGCTTGTGTGTGGGGCGCTGTCCTCAGATAATCACATGGTGTGCTTTCACCTTTTTGAAATCTGACAACGCAGCTGGATTAACAAGAAGTTAAGCGTTGAAATGACATGATATTTTCATGAATGTTTAATATTACGATTTCTGTAATTTGAATTTCTCGCTCTGCAATTTCACCGGATGTTGTCGAGGTGAGACGCTAGCGTCCCAATGATCCATAAGAAGTTAAGCACCAGCTGTCAGAGTAGCTCACAGATCACTGCACCTGTACATAGCCCATCTGTAAATAGCCCATCCAACTACCTCATCCACATACTGTATTCATTTATTTTTCTTGCTCCTTTGCACCCCAGTAACTCTACTTGCACATTCATCTTCTGCACATTCTACCATTCCAGTGTTTATTGCTATATTGTAATTACTTCACCACCATGGCCTATTTATTGCCTTACCTCCCTTATCCTACCTCATTTGCACATGCTGTATATAGACTTTTTCTACTGTATTATTGATTGTATGTTTGTTAAGTCCATGTGTAATTGTGCTGTTGTATGTGTCAAACTGCTTTGCTTTATCTTGGCCAGGTCGCAGTTGCAAATGAGAACTTGTTCTCAACTTGCCTACCTGGTTAAATAAAGGTGAAATAAAAAAATGAAGTGAGCCAGTGTTGTTCTCTCTGTGACCAGGCCTCCCAGAATCTGAGGTTATCCTTCAGACACAGTCAATTACTGAAACCACAGCTAAAGCATCTCTAATAAGGCATGCTTACACACACACACACAGCGAACACACACACAGCGAACACACACACAGCGAACACACACACAGCGAACACACACACAGCGAACACACACAGCGAACACACACACAGCGAACGCTCACACAGCGAACGCTCACACCACGGCTCACACCACGGCTCACACCACGGCTCACACCACGGCTCACACCACGGCTCACACCACGGCTCACACCACGGCTCACACCACGGCTCACACCACGGCTCACACCACGGCTCACACCACGGCTCACACCACGGCTCACACCACGGCTCACACCACGGCTCACACCACGGCTCACACCACGGCTCACACCACGGCTCACACGCATATGACACCCATGGACGAGTAGGCTACCCTATGATTAAACCACTCTACAGGGTAATTGACGTTTCACATCATGGTTTCAAATTGATATTAGGGTTGCCTGTGATCTTGATATTACCTCCCGAAATCTACTGAACACCCTCTGAACAAAACAGTGTTGACGCCCTCGTTAAAATAGAGGCCCCCTTTAAGAAAGCAGAACATTTTAGAAAATCCACAAGCATGCCAACTCAAAACCACTGTTGTTTAAATATTGTTTTTACGTTGACTACGGCTTGGCTCCGGCAAGGTGCCCACTATTACTCCACCAACTCCCAGGAGATGAGATATTCTGCCTGTTTATTTTCCATTACCTGCTCACACATTCCACTGGCAAGGGAGGGGAGAGGGGGAGTGGCAAGGTGCTGGGGAGAGGGGGAGTGACAAGGTGCTGATAAGAGCTGGGACCAGGCGGCGCTCCAGCACACCAATCCTCCTGTGAGAAACCATCCACCCTGAGAGAGACAGATCCTCCCTACCAGAGCATGATCTGAACTAAGGCTTGTCAGGACAACAGGATCTGCTAGTACTCTATGTCAGGAAAGCATCTCTCCCGCGGTCAATAGACTGACCTTGAAGATGGGAGAATGTGGGGCAAGTGATGCGTTTCATTACAACACACACTGGATCGTCATCAGGAATATACTGGGTATAGGCCTAGCAGTTCAGTGGTTTGAACTGACCACACCACATAGGCTAATCAGTTTAAGCTAAGCAAAGAGATGTATTCCATCCACCAACAGTAGGCTTGTGCATTTAACCTGCTCTATTTTTAGGATTTTGATATTGAACAATATTTAGAGGTATGGGTAGAGCCATCTTGAATTGTGCAAATTGTGAGTTTTGGCAGGGCACTGAATGCTAACGCTGCCACCGGGAGGCACCTCGCCTCATCTGGACCTGAACGGTTTGTCACAACTTTGTCTGAGACCAGGACAAATCAAATCAAATTTATTTATATAGCCCTCAGCTGATATCTCAAAGTGCTGTACAGAAACCCAGCCTAAAACCCCAAACAGCAAGCAATGCAGGTGTAGAAGCACGGTGGCTAGGAAAAACTAGAAAGGCCAAAACCTAGGAAGAAACCTAGACAACAATATCAATGCAATAAATTGCATACAATTAGTTTGTTGCTAATTATAATACTTACATTTTAGAGTATTTATTTTGATTGATAAGATGAGTCTGAAATTAACTTTGATAACAAGCCTAGTAGACAGTCAGCTAAAACAAGGTAGCTAGCTATCTATAGCTAGAGGACTCATGATATATCTCCAGGAGTAAAATTTTTGTCTTCATATTTTGTTGTCTAGTATTTTTGCTAGTTGGGGCCATCTACTAGAGCCACCAGTCTTCCCAGTAGCCAACTTAGTAAGTGAACTGCTGACTGCTCATAACTCACAGATGATTGTTGACATGTCCAGGATTAAGGGGCAGGGCAATTTGTGACTTGTTTTTGTTAAATCAGTGGCTGTATTGGAGGGGGAGTCGTTTCAATTCTCCTAGGCAATCAGCAATTAGTAGAGGGAGGTGTGCTCTTAACCTCTGCTAGGCAATTCGTGTTAGTACTTCAGCCTCGCAGAAGACAGTTCTGCCAAGTTGTTCTGTGGAATGCTCCACAACACTCTCACGTGAGTATCTTACCTAATTTTTTTTTTAATCTCATTTTGCCGCTTTGGCAACTATGCATGTTTTTTTCTATACCCGTTCGCTCTTCTCCCTGTAGGCGTTACAGACGCTCCCCACCCCTTGGCTGCAATCCTAATTTAGTGTACCCTGCGCAACCTATGTGGAATTCTGAGTCTGTCAGCGTTTGGGAAACTGCTGATCTGCAGTCAAGAAAGTAGAGTTCATCTCAGCATATGCTGACCTTCAGTCCCTTGACTTTTTGACCCTTTCGGAGACATGGATTACCACAGAGAACACTGCTCCTCCAGCTGCTCTCTCTTCATCTATGTTTTCTCTCATAGTCCAAGAGCATTTGGTCATTGCAGTGGTGGCACCGGGCTTTTTTCTTTTCTCCCTCTCTCACCTGTCCATCTCCTCATTTGAGTTCCACGTGGTCACTATTATTTGTTCACTCAAGCTGAATAATGTTGTCATCTATTGCCCACCAGGTGCCCATGGAGAGTTCCTCAATGAGCTTGACAAGCTAATTTCCCGACGATGGCCTTCAAATAATTTATTTCCAAAGCTCTTTCCTCTCCTTGCCTTTTTAGCTCACCCTTCGCCAATCCCCCCCAACTCACAACGCAGGCAATTAGCTTGACTCATTTTTACTAGAGGCACTTCGCCTACTAATCTCACTGCAGCTCCCCCTTCCAGGTCTCTGATACCTACTTTGTTTTCGTTGTCTCCCTTTCCAACCCTGGCCACTCAGCCCCTACCCAGATGGTCACGCGCTGTCACAATTGCTCCCTCTACTCTTCTATCGTATCATCTTTCCCTTCTGTTAAATCCTACTCCCTCCAGTCTCCCGATTCTGCCTCTAACCCTACTCTTCCCCCCTCTCCGCATCCTATGACTCGCACTATCCACTGTCAGGGTTGCGGTTAGCTGAGCAAAAATTGAAAACTAAACTTCCGGAGGACCCATCATCCTTTCACTCCCTCCGCTCTACCTTCTCTTCCACTGTATCCGGTAATAAAGCCACTTTCTGTCATTATAAATTCAAGTTTCTACCTCTAACCCTAGGGAACTACATTCCACCTTATCATCTTTAACTTCTCTAGGATAGGAGGCAGCATTCGGAATTTTGGATGAAAAGCATGCCCAAATGCTACTCATCCCCAGAAGATAAGATATGCATATAATTAGTAGATTTAGATAGTTGTAGAAACTTCAGTGTTTTCTGTTTGAATCATGTCTGAGTATAACATAACTTATTTGGCAGGACAAACCATTCAGATTTTTTTTGGAGGTCACTCGTTTCAATGGGTTTTCATTGGGAATCTAGATTTCTAAGAGACTTTCTTGCAGTTCCTACCGCTTCCACTGTCAACCGTCTTTAGAAATTGGTTAAGGTTTTTCCTTTGTGTAATGAAGTAGTAACAATGTTCAGAATGAGGCTAGAGTGAAGAGGACTCTGTTAGAGGCGTTTGACCTGAAAGCTAGCTAGTTTGTTTTCCTCCTGTATTGAACACAGATCATCCAGTCTTCAATTTGATTGATTATTTACGTTTAAAAAAAACTAAAGTTGTATTACAAAAGTAGTTTGAAATGTTTTGGCAAAGTTTACAGGTAACTTTTGAGATATTTTGTAGTCACGTTGCGCAAGTTGAAACCAGTGTTTTCTGGATCAAACGGGCCAAATAAATGGATATATATATATAGATGGAATTAAATCGAACAAAATAACCATTTGTGATGTTTATGGGACATATTGGAGTGCCAACAAAAGAAGCTCGTCAAAGGAATGAATTCTTTATTTCTGCGTTTTGTGTCGCGCCTGGAGGGTTGAAATATGTGTGTCAGTGTTTGTTTACTATGGCTATCCTCAGATAATAGCATCATTTGCTTTTGCCGAAAAGCCTTTTTGAAATCTGACATGTTGACTGGATTCACAACAAGTGTAGCTTTAATTTGGTATCTTGCATGTGTGATTTCATGTAAGTTTGATTTTTATAGTAATTTATTTGAATTTGGTGCTCTGCATCAGCCTATTAATTAGGAAAATAAAAAATGCCATTTTACTAGGCTATTTAAAATCATTGTAGGGTAACTCTTTAAGCTGCCCTGCACAATCAATGAACCAACATCACCTAGGCCTATGAGTTATTTCGCAGACTCATGAATAGAACGTGTGGAGTGTAGCATAAGGTAACCAGTACATCCAGTATGCATAATAACAGCCCACACAAAGGCAATTACTAGAAAGAGTTCCATTTTGAAGTATAGGCTCCATCAATTATGTACCAAAGACATCTTAAAATATGTAATTTTTTCCTGACATGCGTAATATGTGGCAGGCTATATATTGTATAACGGCACAATCCTTATTTTAAGTCAGGTTGGGGGGGCTTGGGATGTAGGCTTATTCATATGCATAAGCTCTGTGGGTGTTTTAAATTAATCACCATCTTAGAAAGCACTGTCCATTTCAATCTTTTCCACTCAGTTTCAACCTGATGAACTTTCTTCAAATTGATCAATCACAGTGAGGGGAGTTTTAAAATCACGCTACTGTTTTGATGCGATTTTCAACTGCATTTGCATTGATGTCAGTGGTCAGTGGGAAAATAGTAAACTGAGTACCATCAGCGAGTCTACCAACCCATGTACAACTATTTGTTGAAATATGCTTAGTCTCAAATGTAAAAAAATATATATTAAAAAAATCTTGAAGATAACATTAATTTGCTTTGACTATAGTGTTCCATGTGCGGCACAGCAAAATAGAAACCAAACAAAGCATGTTCTCCATGATTCCCTTTCCCCCTCAGTGTCTCACTCACTCGTCTTCTGGCTGCTCCCTCTACACAAGTGTGCACACAAGCTCCCATTAGGCCTACAGAAAAGCCTATAAAAAGTGGGTATAAAAAAGATCCTAACTGATAAGATACACACTCTACATTTCCTTGCCAAATGATGACAGTTTTATCACAAATTCAAAATGGACTGGTTGATTGAAGTAGGGAAATGTGTTCCAACAACTAGCTGCAGATTTGGAATAATTGTATCCCGCCCATTGTCTGCTTATATTAAGTTACTTTGTGAACTGCTAGCATCAATTAGAATGGGTTAGCCTAGGCCACAGCCCACTAAACATTCAGGTTCCACACTGAAAATATACAAAAACAGTTTGATAAGGACATAGGGTATTTTCATCAGAATCATTAAAAGCCACAATGTCACTTTTTGGGTGACCAGACCAAATTCACATAGAAACGCAAGGTATAGATAGATCTGTTATTCTCGTTGAAAGTCTAAGAAGCGGTAGATCTGTTATGTGCACTATTTCTATGCTTCCCTTGCTTAAGTTTAGTTTTTGCCTCTTACTTTCGGTTTTGTACACCAGCTTCAAAAACAGCTGAAAACACACCATTTTGGGTTATGGAAAAGATATTTCACTGTGGTTTAATTGGTACAAATGAGTCTCTAGCAAACTGAAATTAGGTACACTTTTTGAATTTTAACAACCATGTAATGGGGGGGGGGGAGATATCTGCATAGTGCATCTTTAAAGAAAAGCTCCACCTAAAACTATTTTGATATTTGTTACATTAGGCCATTGTGGATATTGTCCCACAATGTTTTCAAGATATGCAACTTTCAAAACACAGAAATATGGCCCGTATGATGCATCATATGATGCTGCGTTTTGCAAGAAAGTGCAATCCAACATTGTTTTATGATTATTTAAGTTAACAGTCAGCCGGAGAGCTGAACTAACCCAGCTTCCAGACAGATAAAAGTGCACAGTGAAGCGTTTTAGTGCAGATGTGTTTAATATACGATGCAGATGAGAAAATATCTGATAATGGAACATCCCATAGAATTCTAGAAAAATACCACCTCTCACTAAAAAGGCTGTAACTCATTCACAGTAAAAAGTATTATTCTAATTTCAGCTGTTAATGGCAGTTTGGGGGGGAAAGAAAAGGTGTTATTTTCATACAGGATACACATTTTCACAGGTCTTTTTTCTTGACTGATTACCATTTGATTTATGATATATATTGTATATCAAATCATTGTTTCAGGGCTGTTTCTCAGCTTTCAAAATATGCATAATGTTCTCATGTACAGTGCTTTCAGAAAGTATTCACACCACTTGACTTTCTTCCCATTTTGTTGTGCTAGTCAGACTGTTTTATTTTTTTGCTACTGGCCTACAAAAGAAAGCCCCATAATGTCAAGGTGGAATAATGTATATACAATACCAGTCAAAAGTTTGGACACACCTACTCATTCAAGGGTTTATTTTTACTATTTTCTACATTGTAGAATAATAGTGAAGACATCATAACCATGAAATAACACTGAATCATGTAACCAAATCAAAAATATATTTTATATTTGAGATTCTTCAAATAGCCACCCTTTGGCCTGATAATAGCTTTGCACACTCTTGGCATTCTCTCAACCAGCTTAACCTGGAATGCTTTTCCAACAGTCTTGAAGGAGTTCCCACATATGCTGAACACTTGTTAGCTGCTTTTCCTTCACTCTGTGGTCCAACTCAACCCAAACCATCTCAGCTGGGTTGGGGTCAGGTGATTGTGGAGGCTAGGTAATCTGATGCAGCACTCAATCACTCTCGTTCTTGGTCAAATAGTCCTTACACAACCCTGGAGGTGTGTTGGGTCATTATCCTGTTGAAAAACAAATTATAGGGCTATCCCTAAGCACAAACCGGATGGGATGGTGTATCGCTGCAGAATGGGGTGGCAGGTAGCCTAGTGATTAGAGCATTGGTCCAGTAACTGAAAGGTTGCTAGATCAAATCTGAGGTGCCAAAGTAAAAATCTGTCATCCTGCCCCTGAACAAGGCAGTTAACCCACTGTATCCAGGCCGTCATTGTAAATAAGAATTTATTCTTAATTGACTTGCCTGGTTAAAGGTTAAATAGAAATAAATAAGAATGCTGTGGTAGCCTTGAATTCTAAATAAATCACGGACAGTGTCAGCAGAAAGACACACCCACACCATCACACCACCTCCTCCATGCTTCATGGTGGGAACAACACATGCAGAGATCATCCGTTCACCTACTCTGCATCTCAAAATACACAGCGGTTGGAACCAAAAATCTCAAATTTGAAATCTGATTTCCACCAGTCTAATGTCCATTGCTCGTCCAAGCAGGTCTCTTCTTATTAGTGTCCGTTAGTAGTGATTTCTTTGCAACAATTTGACCATGGGGGCTTGATTTGTACAGTCTCCTTTGAACAGTTGATGCTGAGATGTGACTGTTACTTGAACTCTGTGAAGCATTTATTTGAGCTGCAATCTGAGGTGCAGTAAACTCTAATGAAAGGATCCTCTGCAGCGCAGGTAAATCTGGGTCTTCCTTTCCTGTGGCGGTCCTCATGATAACCAGTTTCATCTTAGGACTTGATGGTTTTTGCGACTGCACTTGAAGAAACTTTCAAAGTTCTTGAAATTTTGCAGATTGACTGACCTTTATGCCTTAAAGTAATGATGAACTGTTGTTTCCCTTTGCTTATTTAAGCTGTTCTTGCCATAATATGGACATGGTCTTTTACCAAATAGGGCTATCATCCCAGACATCCTGGACCCACACCAATTCACATACCATAGGGCTGTGTGGTAAACCGTATTTTACAATATACCGGTATTGATGCACGGACCGGTTTGGGTTTTTACTTTACATTCTATAAATGGTATTTGAATGTTTGGTTTGTTAAATGTGATACGCTGTGTGTACCTTACATTTTTATAGTTTACTTTGCCACTAGAGTCATCCCTCTCCATGCCGCTTTCCTCACACACCTAGCCCTGTCCCATCACTCAAGGAACGCATTTGTTGTTCCTCCATGGTCAATGCAGCCCATGCAACAATGTTGATGACAACAATGCTGTTTTCACTTTGCTTCTTAATATAAACCCACTAGTATTCTATCATTACACTATTATTTTGTTTATTACATCTGCAAACAGTTACTTTGTCTTTTCTTAGCAAGATGCACCTGAATACTTGTTAGCTAATAAATGTAATAACTAGCGATTAGCATTTACGGCTAACTAGCTAGCAAACTGAGTCAGAGCAAACGTAATTAGCTATACAGCCTGATAATTCTAGTGATGGTGTAGACCTAAATCAGCATGTTGTTTGTGCAACAGTATCTTCTAAATCAAAGAGGAATGTGCAAAGCAAGAATATGTTAGCTACGTGAAGTCGCTAAGAGAAAACATGTAGCCAAAGTTTATAGGGTCCTCTATGAAACACTTATCAACACTTTGTTCCCTACCCCATCAATAACTCTTCCCTGTTAATTGTATTCATTGTCATGTCAAACCCTGTATTCAAAATTATTTTCAATTATATTCTAACTATAGAATTGGAATAATCACTCTCGTTCCATGATTCCAACAGTTCACCCAAGTGTTTTGCTCTAAATTGTAAGTCAAATCACAACATTTGGTTAAAAATAAGGCCTAGATTGTTTTCCCATACCGTACAGCCCTATGTGACAGTGTGGAAATTAACTCAAATTGGGTGCAGGAAATGCAGAAATGGATGAAAATGCTGAAAAGTATTTTTAGTTGAAGTTGAATTGAACAGTATAAAACAAATCAGAATGCAGAAAGACCCATTGAAATGTACTACTACATGTAGAACTTGTATTATTCAAAAACATAAAATAACTTCAAATACAGGCATACCATTAAAAAAATATATATTTTTTTTTATAAATACGGTGATATTTTGGCCATAATCACCCAGCCCAAACTAGCATACCACCTCAACAGATCCACAGATGATGCAAAAGGAACACCTGTCAGAATGATGTTCATTGACTACAGCTCAGCAGTCAATACCATAATAACCTTGATAGGACTGATCACCGAAGATGAGGCAGCCTCTAGGTATGTCATCAGAGACCTGGCAGTGTGTGGTGTCAGATCAACAACCTCAATGTCAGCGAGACAAAGGAGATGATTGTGGACTACAGGAAGGGAGGGTTGAGCACACCCCCATCCACATCGATGGGGCTGTAGTGAAGTGAGCCGAGAGCTTCAAGTTCCTTGGTGTCCACATCACTAAGGAATTAACATGTCCCACACACATCGACTACTGCGCAGAGCGAAGGTGGGCTAATCTAATCTATCCGGATAACTGCTAGCTTCTTCTGTCAACAAGTCAGAAGTCACAGTGACTTCTGGAATTCACATATTTTTGGGAGCTTCCCAAAAAACAAGTACTGCATACCCGTCAACAGGACCACATTTTTTTAGAACCAAACCATGATTGGCTGTGGTTTGTCCTTCAAATGGGTAAAACAATGTGTCATAGCGGACAGAACAAGCAAAGTGGTGGGCAGAGATGAGCACGAGCTAGAGAGATCCTATTGGCATGTTCTATCATTCATTTGCATATTTCTGTTAGTGAACACCAACTCTTAAGTGTATGTGTGAGATACCTCAATATGCCTGCCTTCGCACTCCTAAACAAATACCTTTTTACTTTGGCAAAGGGTAAAGTCTACAAAACTTAGTCCACTCTGTTCGTAACAGATTGTAGTTTTGTTGGGAACAGAAAACTGTATTGAGAACAAATGTTTCATCGATGAGAAAATGTGCAGTGTCGGCCAAAATCCATTATGTTCCATCTTCTCCCACTGCCGGCCACCTCTCACTACCATATTTGGTAGCGAGTGGAAACACCAAGCGGGTGCTTCACATTTATACAGCTAGTGAAATAGGAACACCCCCCCCCGACTAGCGTTGTCCCCCTAAAACATTACCTCGGTTTCCTCACCTATCAACAAGGAGAGAAGCTCCCGCCGCTTCCTTTAGATCACGCCATGCCTTAAAGCAGGGATGTGCAAATTGACCGCAAGAAGCTCAAACAGATATAATATTCGACTAAAACATAAAACAGATTTCCAAAATTAAAATCACTTGGAGCCGGTGATTGCTGGTGTTTTCATTCTTACGTCCAACAGTTGAGGACACCTGCTTTAGAGTCCATGAGTGACGACTCAGGGGCAAATGTCAGACACAAAACTAGAGGCACAAATTGGGAAATTCACCCGCTCGCCTTAGCGTTGTTTAAAAACGAGGAGGTGAAAAACATTGGGTTCAACATTCTCTGTGAACATATGGTAGTAATTTGCTCGAGTAGACTCCCTGACTCTGAAAGTCTGCCGGTGGAGTGCGTAAGCTCTCAGTCTTTTCTCTCTCTCAAACAAAAACAAAATAAAAGAACACATGTGCAACCGATCAGTTTATGATCTAATCTTTTATACATTTTTAAATTGAAATAAGACTAGGTGTCTTAATGTCAACAATACTTAGACCAAAACAAATAAATACATAAGAAATACTCCATAAATGCCATTCTAGATCTCTTATGGCGGGTGTCACTCTACCCAAAGCAAACTTACAGATGTCTAGCCTAAACCTCCAGGAGCATGTGCAATCAGGTCCTTTCCTTCTCTTATTCCTCCTGTTATTAATCACATCAGTAGACAGCTCCAATAACTCAATCTGTGCCTGCAATTATGATGCAGGAAACCACCTGATTGGCCAGCTCTGCTGGGAGAGGTCAGGGGTTCATCTCCTTAGAGGGGTATAATCAGGTTTTGGAGTGATCACCGGTGCCCTCCAGAGAGAAATTAACATTTGTTTGTTAAGTAAGATTTTTTTTTTAAAGGCTGAGATGGAATCCAAATAGAGATGCATTCACCAACCAAGCATGTGACCACAACACATCTTGCACAAATTACACACTGTATGGGGCTGAACATGCATCATCACAAGCATAATCCAGAGCAGGAGTCATCTCTCTGATTCACT
The DNA here is from genome assembly GCF_021184085.1 of Oncorhynchus gorbuscha. NCBI lineage: Eukaryota > Metazoa > Chordata > Actinopteri > Salmoniformes > Salmonidae > Oncorhynchus > Oncorhynchus gorbuscha. The sequence goes on from NC_060178.1 coordinate 61,830,082, forward strand.
GTAACAGCCATAGAGAGCAGTCTTACCTCACTGGGGGATCCATGGTGCAGGAGCATGTTGAGGATGCTTGGAGAGACCAGTGTTGGTGCTGGGGGTCATACAGATCCATAGGGATAAAGAACATAGACGCTGGAGATAGAAATCCAGCATGGCACCATGGAGACCTGAGCAGGAGAGGGTAAGAAACTCAAATTAGTCATGCACCAAGAAAATTGGACTTACTGCACTTCAAAGTGTGTCAATGTCAACGGTAGATGGGAACCACAAAACATGTCAGGTCGGGAAGGCTATTGATTGCATACCACAAGTCTTGGGATGTCTGGTTGAAAATAAAAACTATGATTTAGCTAAATATATATATTTTTGTTTCTGCCAAGAGATTGTGTGCAAAACCCCTTTGGGTTAAGGAGGCTGGGGGGTTGCTGGGCAACCCGAACGGTGGAGAGGTATCATCGCACAGCGCTGCAGACATCCTGTCACCGGGCCAGGAGCCCAGGGACCCAGCCGCAGTACACTACGACCTCCACTGAGGGAAAGGAATTACACATCACTGCAGCCTATAACTTAGTTCTCACAACTTTAGAAGTCATTAGCAGTGCCGGATCAGTGCGCGTGTGGAATTACCAGCACTTCAGCATCACCGCCAGAAGGACGCTGCCAGAGAGAGACCGAGGAAAATTCCAACAGGAATATAAGAAATAGGCCTACAACAAAGGTAGAGGACTATAGTGTCTGAAAACTAAAATGTGGGCGACTCATACATTGACTCACTTGTGTGATTAGTCAAGTCAATAACCTCGAGACCCACAGTAACGCTGGCACGTTTTGGACTTATAACCCCTTTTAAACAGTGTGTTTGAGCTACAGGGTTGTTGCAGTGGATTTGTCCAGTTGTTCCATTAGTCTATGATTAACGGGAGTTAGAGTGGCATTTGTGAGACAAGGGCGGATCGCGAAGACAGTTCTTCTCACAAAACATCTAAAGTCTGAACGGTTGGAGTTCAACTATTATGACCCATCTATGGAAAGCGGAGACGCTCACGACCACGTAACCAGTTTCGCTCTAAGACGCTAACAAGCCACACAAGAGTCGTTAGAAAGTACGAGGTTCTTCTCCATAGAAGATCATAGGAAATCCCAGGACAGTGTCTGTAATACTGAAAAAAGCTCACATAGTTGCTGTCAAACTCCAGTTGTCACTCACAATTTCTGTACTTACAGCATTCATATTAATACATTTTTTTGGGGGAAGGGATTACATAAAATGTATTTAAGATTAGCCTTTCAAAAACAGATTTAGGCCTAGCCTACATGAACCAGAAAACATATTGAGGGGCAAAATGTTGGTCAATAGCTGGTATGATACCAGGGAATCCTCATCTAGCTGACATAAATATCAGCAAAGACATCAACAGCACATTGGGACACACAAACATCTGATTTTAGACCAGGGAGGTGTTATTCCAAGGGGTGGGGGGAGGACAAGGGTGTCCCCATAAAGACTCCAATGAGTGGGCCACTGCAGGCCAGAGAAGCCCCCTACTGTGGCTGGGAGATAAGTGGAGCAGCATGGTCTGGATATGGCCCAGCAGCCAAGAACAGCTCTCAGCACCAACACAGGGGCTATTCTTCCACCAGGGAGAGCTCCTTGAGACTCAAATGGGCCTTTATTTAGCCAGGGATATCAAAGTGAGTTTACATTCAAAACAGACAGCACGCGACAAACTCTTGCAGGGAAAATAAATGCACTATATCAAATAGAGATCTTAAATTCCTGCAAGCAAGAAACTCTATTCTGTTAGCTTAAAGGCATTTGAGGGCACCAGAGCAAAGTCTAAAACACCCTCGTAAAAGGAAATATCTACTTTTAGGCCAAATTACAAGAAACCTGCCATTTGAAAGTGCTAGAGTGCAAACGGAATACAAATTGAAGAGAAAAAAAAAATCCATGGACACAGTGAGCAAGTTCAGGAGAGTGAAAGGCAGCAGGGGGAGGATCAGCTGTGCTCATCTGTTTACAATACTGCCTCTGCCTCTAGACTCAAATGTCTCCTCAACATGCCAGGGTCACTTAAGGGTGCAGCCGATAATTGGCAACTAACCGCGCTGGCTATTTATACAGTCCTGAGAGAATGCAGGAATATATTCTGAGGTTGGGAGGTCTGTCACAGTGCAGGGGCATGGCTCCGGGGAAAGTTATTTTGAGTAAAAGCAACAATGCAGAGAGAAATGCAGGAAGCATTAAAATAGAGAATGAAAGTACTAGCTAGACATCTTGTAGTTCTACTCAAGTTTAAGTGCTATCATTAAGTGAGAGTTGGTCTCACATCTGTTGTGAAGTGGGAAAAGCTTCAAGCGCCTTGTCACGTCATACGCAAATTTCTCACAAGCACTAGGTGTCAGGTGTTAAACTTCACTGTCTGACAGGATAGTTATGTAAGGAAGGACAAAGACGGTTACACAACAGAACTGTCAGCCAGGAGAGGGGACACTGCTGCCCAAAAGTGTGAGGAATCCCGCGGCACCGAAAAAAAACTAAAGTCAACCAAAAAAAAAAACTTTATTGGGCTGATGTTTGTATGCGTGTGTGAAACAGAGGCTCGAAAAAGGAAGTCGAAGTGAAGCATTTGGAGATTCCATCGCTGCAGTTAATTCCGTCGGCTTTAGCAAAACCAACAGAGTGGCACGAGAGCAGAGGCAAATGTGTCGAAGCTCAGAGGAGCGACTAATGCCATCAAAGTGAACGATCAGCCATAGCTAATTGAAATTAAGGACCATACAGGGGGAAGGAGAGTGGCTCCGGTCCGTTCACAGGGTCATCTCTGTGTAGGGGGTGTGTATGGGCCCCCCCTCCTCACTCAGCAACTCACCTTAAATCAAGTCCGCTTCCTTACAGGAATAATCAGCCTCCTGTTAACTAGCTACTTTAACCAAAGTCCTAACCTACATCTAGCTCAGTGTTTTCAACAAGCATACATTCACTTATTTTTCTCATATGCCTGTAAGTAGTGCCGCAAATTGACTGCAAGCCTAAAGTGATATAATATTTGACTAATGTCAAACCTTGATTACATTTGGGAACATTGTCCTGCCTGCGTACGGTGCCGTCTTTCGACTGGGACGTTAAAACTGGTGTCCCGACTGCATGTGGTCATTCAAAATCCTATGGCGCTTATTGTAAGAGTAGGGGTGTTCAACCCGGTGTCATGGCTAAATTCCCAACCTGGCCACATTCCATCATGGCCACCAAAGTATCCCCCTCATTCCTAATTGGAATATATCACTCTTCACCTCTCCAACTGATAGTTTATGTGTGGTGAGAGTTCTGGCACAAAAATGGTTGCCGTACATCACTGAGGTGGGTGCTACACATTGACGGTGGATGAACTGAGTTCCCCCTCTTTTTTTGCTAAGAAAACTTGGGGACCGCAGGCCACTAGTTGGGGAACCCTGAAGAGCTGAGTGAAGGATTAATTTTTTTAGAAGCACTACTCACAGGCATAGCAGGTCTAATTTACTTGAAATAAAGTATTGGTGTTTGTCCTTTTGTTTCTTGGCTATTTACATTGTTTTGTTCACAATGTTATATTTCAATATTTAAGTTAACTGCTAGGGAACAGAAGACAACAGACTACTTACTAGTCAGACTCAATCTCAAGAGGCAAAAAAGTGACTGGAGTCATGTTACAGGGTAACCTTAGAGGCAGGTGAACATGTGTCAACGTTGATATTTTGGTTAAAAGACTCAGGTGACAAAAAATGAAAACAAAACAATATGCCACATTAATTCTTACTAGTAGTACATTTATTGTTTTAGAAACATAAAGCATGCTCATCGTTTGTTTGGTTGGTGTCATTTTAGTGAAAAAATATATTTGGGCTGGTAAAAAAAAATCGGAGTGGCTGGTAGATTAAAAGAAAAGATGTATCGACCTGTCACACGGCTGATGGACCAAAGAGTTAATGTTAGGCCCTGCTCCTTTCTCTGTTTTTATCCAATTTCATGTGTCATATTTTAAGACAGACATTCTGGTTGGAGTGGAGATGGGTCTTGTGGGTTGATGAGTCTTCCCACTGCATGTACCATCCATTATTGCTCAGGGGAAGAAAACAGAATTTATGCAAAAAGAATACCCCTGCACTTACCTTATTGACATTCAATTATACACAGTTGTGAGCATACCAGCTGACATTTGGACTAGGCTACCAGCTGGTCTAAAATCAGTGATCAAGTTATATTAACATTAGGCCAAACCGTCCTCCATGAAGAGTATGGAAAATATATCACAGGTCAAACTGAGAAACAATGACAGACTGCAATTTAAAAATGAAGCTGTGAAAATGCAGGGCTATAGTGAACTTACTCAGCAATGTTTTCGTGTGTTTACCCATTTTAAACACTTGCCCGCCTAAATCCCATAAACAAGGGCCTACTAGATTTGTACTGCAGTGGTTCCTGACATAGCAATTAAAAGACGTGTGCATTTAACCTCTCAAAGAGGTAGTACAGCAAAGAAACAATAACCAGTACTACTTGTCAACAATTTTGGGGCGGCAGGTAGCCTAGTGGTTAGAGCTTTGGGCCAGTAACCGAAAGGTTGCTGGATCGATTCCTCGAGCAGAATCTGTCGTTCTGCACCTGAATAAGGCATTGTTCCCGGGTAGGCCGTCATTGTAAATAAGAACTTGTTCTTAACTGACTTGCCTAGTTAAATAAAGGTGAAATAAAAATATGAACTAGGGATGTTAAAGGTATTAACTATTAAATTATGGGTTAATTTGCTTAATTTGTGGAATTAAATGCATGTTATTTGCATTATGCATGTTATATATCACATGCACACAGAGTTTGAGGAGAGGAATAGATCTGCGAGAGCAGATCCTCAAAAAGCTGGTACAGGAGTGAAACGTGCTTTTGTAAGCTCAGTCATTGCACAACAAATATAAATTCTAAATGCAATCGCATGTTAAAAACAGTTTTGATGGCCAGGATTAAAAAGAGCTAAAACAAATGTATCTCACTCAGAATTAAAGCGCACGTCCCATTCGCCATTCCAGTGCTTAGTCAACGGTGGGAAGGCCATCAGTTTGCAACCACCACTTTGTGAGCTTGAGGCAGGATAAAATCAGGGCTTGACTAACTTCTTTAGCCACTTATCTTTCAGACAAGTAGTATATTTTTAAAAATGAACTTGTCCAAAGGCTCAAATCACTTACCCCCCCAAAAATAAAATTAAATGTAATGCTATTTTTTCCAACTGTTTCATGACGCAAGGAACCACTTAACAAAATAAAATTCATATTTTTTTAACCTTAGAGAATCAAACTGAAATCTAGGCTAAACTGCCTATTACCTTCTTTGCATATTCAAGCCAGTTTCAAAATACAACACTGTTCCTGGAGGATGGTTGGCCACCCTTGGCACCCTATAAAATATTGCAACACTACAATTAGAACCAGGGTTTTCAGAAATTAATTCCCTCCAGGGCCTCGAAATTAAGGGCGTCCCATCATCCCTGGGAGGCTAAAAATCTGTATAATATGAAGATATCCCTCTAGTAGTGTGGGGGCTGTGCTTTGGCAAGTGGGTGCGGTTATATCCTGCCTGTTTGGCCCTGTCCGGGGGTATCATCGGATGGGGCCACAGTGTCTCCTGACCCCTCCTGTCTCAGCCTCCAGTATTTATGCTGCAGTAGTTTGTGTAGGGCGGCTAGTGTCAGTCTGTTATATCTGGAGTATATCTCTTGTCTTATCCGGTGTCCTGTGTGAATTTAAGTATGCTCTCTCCAATTCTCTCTCTTTCTTTCTCTCTCTCTCTCCCCCCCTCTCTCTGAGGACCTGAGCCCTAGGACCATGCCTCAGGACTACCTGGCATGATGACTCCTTGTTGTCCCCAGTCCACCTGGCCGTGCTGCTGCTCCAGTTTCAACTATTCTGCCTGCGGCTATGAAACCCTGACCTGTTCACCGTGATCACTATTATTTGACCATGCAGGTCATTTAAAAACATTTGATAATCTTGGCCATGTTCTGTTATAATCTCCACCCGGCACAACCAGAAGAGGACTGGCCACCCCTCATAGCCTGGTTCCTCTAGGTTTTGGCCTTTCTAGGGAGTTTTTCCAAGCCACCGTGCTTCTACACCTGCATTGCTTGCTGTTTGGGGTTTTAGGCTGGGTTTCAGTACAGCACTTTGATATATCAGCTGATGTAAGAAGGGCTATATAAATACATTTGATTATATATAGTTCAAAACAGACTGAGGCAAATCTAGGACGATAGATCCAAAATTCATACAACCACTGTACATTAAAACATTTTAAAAAGCAATGACACTGATGCAACAGATCAGACCGTTCAGCTTAAAATGTTGATAAAGTTGTATTTCTTCATATCATAAGGTCAACAATGCACACATGGCTTTGGGCAACACAGGAATGTTCCTAAATGCGCTCTCAAAAGTGTACTGCACTTTGGTTTCATGTGACGGCGCAGAGATTAAAAATATCCCTTAGAAAGGAGGGGAGATTTAAAGATACATCAACTAACATGGGATACTAATATGACTATGATTACACCTTTGAATGCTTAACAATAAAATAAAGTTAATTTACATATTAAGTATTTATAAAATATTCCCTCAACATTTTTATGGTCATATTTTGGTTGGGCTACTTTGAAGCTAAGATCTGCTTCATTAACTTTCATTGAAGGTTTTAAACACTTAAGTTTATGGTTAAATAGTTTTAAAACAAAGTTGGAATGGCGCTGGAGGGAATAGCAGCCTCCTTAAAAAAAAATTTTTTGAACATAATCTTTCAGACAGTTTCCTATGACCGAAAAATAGCTTCTAGACATCAGAACTGCGATCACTAACCTCGATTTGGATGAGGATTTCTACTTCAATGAAGCAGAGGTGAAGGACATAATACTCATCCTGGACCAGGCCCAAATCCACGACACCTGGAGGAAGTGGCAGTGTTAAAGAGGCCGGCATGCTGGACACCTGACGAGACCATGTCGGTGAGTGTATAAACGCATCTACTCTCCATTTTAACAGCGAAAGTGCAATCACTGGAAAATAAACTGGACGGGCTCCGTTCGAGACTATCATATAAAAGTGATCTGAAGAACTGTAATATCCTATGTTTCACAGAGTCGTAGCTACACAAGGGCAAGGGAAATATAAATCTAGCTGGCTTCTCTATTCATCAGCAGGACGGTAGCGTCGGGAAAGCTCGGGGGATGGGGGTCTCTTCTCAACAGCTGGTGCACAATCTCTAATATTAAAGAAGTCTCAAGGTTGAGATAGAATACCTTATGATAAACTCTTGGTAAATTGTATGGTCTACAGTTTATCTATATTTTTCATAGCTGTCTCTTTACCATCAGAAACCGATGCTGGCACTAAGACCGCACTCAACGAGCTGTAAAGGACCATAAGGAAACAAGAAAATTCTCAGAGGCGGCACTCCTAGGGGCCAGTGATTTTAATGCAGGAAAACTGAAATCAGTCTTACCTAATTTCTACCAGCACGTCACCTGTGCAGCTAGAGGCAAAAACATAAACTGTAGATCACCATTACTCCACACAGACACGCATACAAAGCTCTCCCTTACGCTCCATTTGGCAAATCTGCCCATAACTATATCCTCCCGATTTCCGCTTACAAGCAAAAACTCTGAACAGGAAGTACCAGTGACGCACAAGCTCAATATGGAAGTGGTGTGATGAAGCAGATGCTAAGCTACAGGACTGTTTCGCTAGCACAGACTGGAATATGTTCATGGACTCAACCCATGGCATTGAAGAGATTACATCAGTCACCAGCTTTACTAATATGTGCATTGATGACGTTGTCCCCACAGTGACCATATGTACATATTCCAACCAAAAGCCATGGATTACATGAAACATCCACACTGAACTAAAGGCTAGAGCTGCCACTTCTTTTTTTCACTAATCAGAAGTTTATATGACATCCCCCTACGCCCTTTGACAAATCACCAAACAGACAAAGCTTCAATACAGAACAAAGATCGAATCCTACTACACCGGCTCAGACCTCAGATGTGGCTGGGCTTACAAACTAACAATGATTACAAAAGGGAACCCCAGCAGAGAGCTGCCCAGTGATGCAAGCCTACCAGATGAGCCAAATGCCTTCTACGCTCGCTTCGAGGCATGCAACACTGAACTATGCATGAGAGAACCAGCTGTTCCAGGACGACTGTGTGATCACGCTCACCGTAGCCGGTGTGAATGTCAACCTGTCTTACAAGGCGGTAGGATGCGTACTCAGAACATGCGCTGACCAGCTGGCAAGTGTCTTCACTGACATTGGGCATAGTCCATGTCCCCAAGAACGCCAAGGTACCCTGTCTAAATGACTATCGCCACATAGCACCTTAGCCATAAAATGCTTTGAAAGGCTGGTGATGGCTCACAACACCATCATCCCAGACCCACTCCAACTCGCATACCACCCCCAACAGCTCCACAGATGACGCAATCTCTACTGCACTCAACACTGCCCTTTCCCACCTGGACAAAAAGAACACCTACGTGAGAATGCTGTATTTAACCAATGAGTAATGTGCAAATAACATTCAAATCTTGACACAGGGCCCTACAGTTTGCTGTGCGACCTGGAATTTTGATTTAGGAGTACTAGTGATCCTATCAAAATGTAGGATTCTAATTTTATTATCTCAAATATTTGTCATCGTGCTCCTACATTTTTCAACTTGGGCACACATGTAGTCCTGGTAAAGAAAGGTTAGCATAGAGCCCTACAACATTGCATCATATCACAGACCGTAGGCATATTACTGAGATATATCAACTGTTTTTACAAAGACAAAAGACACTAAAAATCTTCTTACCCATCCTCGGTTTACTGAATCCTCCAGTATTTGAATTCTCCAGGAACGCCATTATTTTTTGCTGCCTTCCACACATTATTTCAGTTGCTGATCGGCCCCCATCACACAACGCATGTTTTTATAAATCCCAAGGACCCAAATAATCATATTTTCTTGGTTCACAAACAGGAAGGGATTTCCCGCAAATAAAACTAAGTAAAAAAAAAACTGACCTTTTCCACTTTCTCCATTAAAAAAAACCATCAGAACAATCTGTCCCTTGCCCTATTCACATTAGCTCTTCTAAAATTGTCACTCAGGTGGCTCTGTGTATTTAAAAGAAAGATCAATACCATTAAAAAGGACAACTGCAGCCTGAATGTTAACATCATCAAGACCAGTCATCCAGCAACCGTATAGAATAGGGGTGTCGTGTCAAACATACAGCAAGCAAGTGGTTTCAGTCTGAAATAGGCAGGTCAACGAAAGGCTGTTTGAATCAAAATGAATGAAAAACATTTGCACGTCTAGGTGTTCCAAGAAAATCCCTCTTCAACAAGCGCATTGAAGATGTAAACATTTGAAGACTCAATAAAATGGTCACCCGCACACTGTATACTGGAAAAAACAAATATGCTATTCCTTTACAGGCAACATGTTAATTGTTATACTATATTTAAGTTGCAAGTAATTAAGCAGTATTTCCAAAAGCCAGCGGAAATTGGTGCAGGTTTATACAGCCTGTGGTAGCAGAGCACCCCCAAACCTCCACAGCTGTCTGAAACAGTTCTCTGGTTACAGTCTAATGGTGACAGGTTAGAGTTATAGTCTTTATCTGCTCTTCTAAGTTGGAGTCGGAGGTGGATCTGAGCGGTATATCTCAGCTTGCATTTTGACTCAGTTATCTTGACTCAGAAAAGGTTGGTGACCACTGCTCTATCCTGATTGCCTAGTCACTTTTGACCCCCACCTGCATGTACATATTACCTCAATTACCTCGTGCTGCTGTTACATTGTTTTTATTAAAAAATCCTACTTTTTAACTCTGCATTGTTGGGAAGGGCTAGTGAGTTTTCTTCCACAGCTCAGCCACCCTGTCTCCAGGCTTGGGGGGGTGGGAGTGGGGGTTGACTCAGGGAGGCACAGCAGATAGAGGAACCCATTGGGATGTGAAACTTGATCCGTGTGCTACCCCCTCACTCTATCTCCACCACCTCGCCTGAGAGCCTTGGAGACTCCCTGAGCAATCTGATCCCTCACTGCCTATGAGATTGGAAATGCTTTCAGAGGAGAAAGACAGATGCAGGACAACAGAAGCAAGGCAGGGGAAAGACACTCTTAAACTTAAAGGGATGTTGGAAAAACAAGCATTGTAAATTTAAAAGTGCTTGAGAATGTTTTGCTTCTCTCTTTCACCGCACTCAGAACACTTGAGGCAAGTTCTGGTTTACGTTACAGACTTCAGTACTGAAACAACTTCAATTCTAGGAAATAAGTATCAATATTACCCACACCACCTACAACACTAAGCATGGACTTTACGGAAACCATGTAGGTTAGCCTATAATGAAAGTACATTAAAAAACATCTCTTGATTTCCAACATGTAGACTATGCCTACTTAAAAGTTCAACTGCAGCGGCAGCTGTCAAGCAGAGGCATAGGAGATAAAACAAAATGGCCCATCATGAGTGATAATCATTCCATTATAAAAGGAGAAGATAATTCCAGCTAGCTACATCCTCTTGACAATGAGCAGTCCTCTGATCTGTGCATCGCGTGTGCATAAATCATATCTGAATTATGCACAATTTACTGAACCCCATCCCCATTTCTGTCTAACCCTCCATTATGTTCTCTCCAGACTTCAGGCAGTTACAGAGCTCTGGCTAATTAATCACACTCAGCTCCAGAGAAGGGCTAGACTCCTGCTATAATCACTGTGTTAGCCCACTGATCAAGATACTGTGTACACAATCATTGCTAGAGAGACTAGGCATAGGTCTATATGAACTATGAAGACATTCAGCTACATTTAAATAGGGACAATTTGTCATGTGCTTGATTATAGTTTTAATAGCTGAAGAAATCCTCACGCTTAGTTTGTTAGCCATTCTTCCTGGCCTAGTCTCACTCCCCCAATATTGGCCTGTTTTATGGAGTATCCCAGTACCCACAGAAGGTAAAGATGTCTGGCATATGTATAATGTTAGACTTCAGACGCAATAATTTCCCCCTCCACCTTTAGAAATCCACTTCTACCCCATGCCGCTTAAAGTGAACAGTTTCACAGTCAGGGCTTCCATCTGGTTTTTGACCCCGCTATTTTCCAGAGCCCATTCACTCCAGAGTTGCCTTCAGCATTGGACGGTGGGGAGCACAACGCATCGCCCTCTCACTCCAGGCCCAAATTAAAACCAGCTTTTTTCAGACGAGAAAGGCATGGCCAAAGATGGCCCATTCGTATGCAACCCATGAGACGAGACACTGGGTATTTTCCCTGTAAAAAAAACCAGACCTCTTGCTACTGACGTAGTGTGTGTATGGGTGTTTGTGTGTGTATTGCCAGATTTGAACGTGTCTCACTGCCTCCAATACTTTCACACCATCAGCGTGGACTATATCACATGACGATGATTGACCAATTTACGATGTGCAATGATAGTCAACAGGGAATAAAAATCCATTAAACTTCATGGTAGCCCCCCAGAAACCCCTTTATTCAAACTATGTATGTGGTTATTGGCAGAAACGTGAGAGCTGACGTGAAGTCTAATTAAAGAGCAGGATGAATGCTCATTTGGGCGATTTGTTGAATCAACTTAATCCTTGTTATCAGTACGTTGTCTTAAACACTTGTTACAAAACACACTTACATTACAACGAGGCCTACCATGAGCCAATGTAGTTGTAATCCGTTAACAACTAACGTTAGCTAGTTAACTATGTATAATAAATTAAGTTAACACTAGGCTAGCCTACTAAGCTTTCAAGTAGTACAATTCATATGATTTATAACTTACTTTTCAGAGGGAAAGTGAAAAACGTTATCTTGTCATCTAATTTGATACAAATGATTCCACCTCATCGCATTCAATCACTCAGTAAAATATGTTACAATGTCTCTGGAAGCGATACTTAACGTTAGTTACATGATACCGCTCTGTGCTAGCTAACTAGCAACCCACTAGCTAACAACTTTCATTGCGTAATGAGTGAATTGATTTGTAAAACAATTTAAACTTAGACACGGTATTATTTGCTAGTTGCTAACTATATACTAACCCATTCGGTAAATATCAAAGTTCAGTGTCAGGTTTGCTAGTAGAAGTACTTGCAAACGAGTAAGCTAGCCAAACAAATATATCTCGATTACTTAGCTAGCTCGCTAACTAGCAAGTGGCTACGCTAAAATTAGCTAGCGCTAACAATCTATCGAGGTAGTTCTCGCTTTCAAAACAAACTCTCGGACACAGGTGGCTGTATTTAAACCGAAGCTAAAATGTTTAGCTAACTAGTTAATAAATATAAACGTAATACACTTCCAAAATGAAGCCAGTAGTTAATTTGTGTTTTTTAGTTTTATTTTCCAGACGCAAAAACAAAACTTTTTCCAAGACAACAGCCAAAGCGAGGGCAGAATTAACAGGAGTATGACCTAGCCTGGATAGATTTCATTCCACCTCACCTTTTTCTTCAGCAGATGTGGCAATCCTTTTGGTTCCGGGCGAGCACTCCTCTGTATCTTTCTATTTCGTCTTCAAGTTCCAAAGATGTGTTGTACATTTCCCAAACATGCAGTTTAACGTCGGCCCTGCTCTACTCGCTCTGTTTTTTGCCTCTGCCTATGTCATTTGATGAAACACACGTAGACAGACCAACATTTTCCAATCACTGCAGCGAATGCACAACCATTTGCGGGGGACCGAGTTGCGGTAGGAGTATTTCTATGGAGAATTCAAGTATGTTCCAATTACCTCAGTGACGCCCCCTGGTGTAAATGGACATACCTATTATTTTTCATTGCCCTAATCTACTACAGTATATTCGTATTTGTTTGACACATGCATACAATAGTCTACTCACAAATAGAAGAGCGTGGAGAGTAAAAAGTCGGGCAAGAAGCGAGGAGAGGAGATGAAGAACTTGAGAGGTATATAAGAGAGAAACCGGAGAAGCTGGTGAAAATTGAGAGAGGTGGACATAAGAGGGATTGAAAACCATGGATAAAGGAGACGATATGGAGAATAAAAAGGTGGAGGAGATAGATGAAGAGGAGGATAGGATATGAAGAATAAAGGTGAGAAGGAAGTGGAAGAATAAGGGTGAGAAGGAAGTGGAATAATAAATTAAGGTGAAAGACAATGTTGTGAAATAAAACGTTTATTGACACATTTCAAAGATTCAAACCATCCTAGGGTCATTCCACCAATTCAGTGCCTTTTGAGAAGTGTAATTTAACATTGTCAAGCGCACATGTTCAAATTCATAAAAAACATGTTCTCATCTCAAGAGGTTTTTTTAAATAACTATAGAAAGGGCCTATTAAAGTGCCAAATAAATCTAATCAAAATAAAGTAACGGGGTTGATGATTTCTTCTTAAATCAACCATAAATCCCCTTGTGACAAGGGGAATGGATGTGTCTGTGCATGAGGGAGTGGCAAGTGAATATCAGCTTCATGAAAAAAATAATAGGCCAGAAATGGTTTAGCTATTTATGGGTAACAGTGTTGACGTGTTATGTTCGGCCCGCTCAGTCTCCCACCACAAAACACCAGAAAATGGCCAAGAATACTCAAACCATATCACCTGCTTTTAAACTATGATTTGACAATTAATGTTCAAACTTTCCTTTAAAAAAAACATGGTTTAAAAGAAATAGTTTCACCATATTAAAACAAAAGTTCAGTTCACATAACAGGGATCACCAAAATGAGGGACAGGAGTAAATGAATCAATAATCACATGAAATAAATCATCTTCAAATTACTTTGTAAAAGCAACAAAAATAACTAGGACAACGATGGTGACACTTGGAGAAATGTTTTGAGTAAGTGGGTTGAAATCTTCCTAGAGGAAGTGACACGGTTGACGGAGGGGCGTCAAAACGCTGAATTTTGGCACCAATGCTTGGTATTAACAGGGCACTTCATTTAATATAACAGGCTTTTAAAATGTAATATTGTTGCACAAGTTCTACTTAAATATCAAACGGATGCAAGAGGCACCCATTTTGTGGAACGACCCCCTAGAGATACCAGCAACGTCTCATCATTGACTCTGGTAATACAGGCATACTTGTGGTTGTAAAACAAAAACATAATGGTGATTCGTAGTCTTTGCTGAACAATATAAATTAAGGTCATGGTATTTAATAGGCTACAGCATGCATAAATTAAGGCCCTTCAAACATTGACCAATCCAGGAAGTTCTCAAGAGAGACGAAATCAAGCACATTTCCTTCCCAAGATAGATACACACACACACACACCGATAGACTCCTGTTAAATTCTTCAATCGTCAAGGTATATCCTTTCTCCATGTAACTCTGTTCTGATAGCAGTCAGATGCATTTCACTAAATAAAGCAATGCATAAAACATGTTCCTATTTCTAAGTATAGTTCGTGTTATGGTAGGCCAGGCAGGGTGAGTCATTTGAAATATGGGTTTACAATCCAAACACATCAACGTTCCACATAAAAAACAAGACCTTGTCTATACAGACGATAGGGTTCTAAGTACAAATGCAGCAAGAGATGAACCACTAATTCAGGTGTTATTAATAAATGTACAACAGAACAATGACAACAACTCCATTCCTCCAACACAGTCCATGCCAAAGAAAAAAAACATTGACGCCCTACAACTACTCAAAGATCAAAGCCATATTTCAGTTGCTGCTTCAAAAACACGAGTAAATCAACGATCCGATTTAAGAGTGGCGGTTGTTATCTCATGCCAAGTATATACCATCTATTCTATAACACAAATACTACTCTAGAAAAAAAATCACTTTCCCCGATCAAAACACAGAACATGGAAGAAGAAGCAATCCCCTTTTGCACATTGGATATAAACCTTGCAGCCTCGCCAGTGTTTACTAAACAGCAGTACGGACAGAAATCATGTGTGAACCAACATCTAAAAGACCACTCAGCAGCCTGAAATTGAAAAGGATGGTCTTAATACAGTGTCATTGCAAAGTAACCTGTGTGCCATATGTTTAGTGAGAACTAGCCAGGAGGGAGGGACGTGTCGAGAGTGAAGAGAACGATGAAGGCTACTTAAGTCTCTCGTTACAGAGGACAGAGATGCACCAGAGACCTCTTACCTAAATGGAATGAATGCCCGACGGCAGAGAGGTGTAGTCATTTGGGAATGGACTGTGAAATTCTATAAAACTGGGTCCTCCTTCATTTTGTCCTTAACTATTCTTTCATAGTGTTATTATTGCCAATGTTGACTACAGAGGACACGTGTGAGCATTGGAACCAGCGATATTGACATTTTGGGCTGCTGACATGGTCCTTTAGATACCAGGTAACACAAAATACACTACATTTGATTGTCTAAGATTAGCCTCAATGGGATGCACAGCATTTCTGTCATCATGTTGACGCAATAGTCTCTTTTTTTTAAAAGGGGAACCATCTAAATAACCTAACAATTGTTTTCCCTATGCTGTCCACAATTTCTGATTATGGAGTTAGTGTAATGACATGGCTGGTTGAAAAAGCTTGACATTGAACTGTTGGATACGAAGTCCACATGGGGTGACAAATGGCTTTGTCGTGTTTGCTGGAGTGGGGACAGAGGGAACATACAGTGAGTGTACTATGTAGTGACTTGTGTCTGAGGCATGCCAAGTAGCAGAATGGTGTCAACACTCTGTTGCACTCTAGTGGTTGGAAACTATACAACTAGTTTCAAGACGCTGAACTTTCAGTAAGCTTCAGTAAACTATTTAGCAACAATTCAAGCCCGTCTTCATTTCCCTCCAATGGTACCATGTAAGGTTTATTCTGAACTGGCACGGACTGTGCTTTTCTTACCAGTATGCATATCAAACGTACTCAGTGTTATGCAAAATCACAGTATGCTTTGCTACTCTCTAGTGGCACAGATACATAACTAATACTGATGTTGCCTCAGTAGACATGCACTGACAATCATGTACAAACTCATGCATGCAGACACACTTACACAAATACAGAACATATACAAAGATGTATAAAATAAACTCTGAAAGTATCAAGTCTGTACACAAGCACACTGTCTCAACTGACCTTTAAGGTGTGTGTGCTAGTGAGAGAGAAATGATTGTGTTTGGCTGTATTTATTTATTATTATTATTATTATTTTTTTACCTTGACAGACATTTCCTATATATTCGTGTTTAAATGAAGCGCTTCATACAGGTGTATGGCATATCACCAGGCATAGACATCTGTTGTGTAAAATGTATCTGTAAGACCCCAGGCCAGAGCTCGTCTCCCTTAAGCGCAATTCAGAGACACAATAGTCCGGTGGCCCACTGTGACATATCTTTCTGGCTCTGGTCCACCAATCTGTGCACCTCCCCAAAATTCCCATTACATACTACAAAAGACACAGAGTGGTTCCTTGATTTCCAGTCAGGAGCAAATCCAGTTTATGAGACACATTCCAAAAACCTGACTTCCCTACCTCATAAAGTGTTCAAATATATCCAAAGTTTCGTCTCATCTTCGACCTGGATCCCCAAAGTTGGTATAGTATTACTGTATCCTAATGTAACAGAGCACCATCTTTGTATAGCATAAATAAATCCAGGATGAAAGAGTGAGTGACAGGTTCTTCAGATGATACTATGAACCTCTGTATGATGCAACTGCATGCATAAAAAAAAAACTAAATAATTCAGCAAAAGCCCAAATATAACTGTTTTGTTTTATCAGCAATGTAAACATCCATGGATGTTATACTTCCGTTTTATTCTATGTAAATAAATAACACTTTGCCAAAGATGCAATAAATATCACTTACTAAACTGTCACTTTAATAATACCTTTGTGAAATCAAATAGCATTCGTAGGCCTGCATGTGTCATGCTACAGTATACTGTATCGGTTCACGTTCTGTGCTCCGTTGGTCGGCGTGAGGCATCATCATGTTAAATCTACTGTATTTGATACTAAAACGATCTTATGACATTCACTGCAACCTATTGGGGTTTTTACATTCAAAACAAAGCACACAGTGTTCCTGTGAAGTAAGGCATCTTATGTACTGATTGCCCTGCTACTCCACTCAGTCTGCCTGTGTCTGTAGGCTGCTAAGGCTTTTGCTCCAGCCTCACTGGATTGAGGCCCTCCAGGATCTGAGTGGAGTAGCAAAGGATTTACATCAGAATTCTGACATACAATATAATTAATTTGTAAGTGATATTAATAAATACAAACGTAACACATGTTTTTGGCGGGGGGCTGCAGCATTTTAGGCAGTTTGTCTTGAATTTCAGTACTGATGAAAATACTTAAAATTTTGTCACGCCTGATTGATCGGTTTGCTGAACAGTCAATCTTGCTGCTCTCATCTTCAGCTTTTTCAGCATTTTGACTGGCATCAATGCCCTCTACTGGGCTCTTTGCCAAGGCTTGGGCATAGCTATGTAAGCACCTGCCCACCACCCTAGAAAACTGCAGATGGAGCATCTACACGTTGATGGCATGAGCGTGCTTCTTGCACAGTGGCTTGTCCTTCTTGGAGTAGAAGGGCTGGCCCTCCAGGTTCAAATTACACACCTGTGGGAGACGGACACAATTGTGAATCTCACAAACCAATATTTTTTGGCACAGTCCAAGAGTAATAACCGTTTTATACAGCAGGGACATGGGTTATTGTACAGCGCTGTAGCCATTCTTACCGCACAGACAAAGCAGGTGTCGTGCCAAGTATGACCCAGTGCTTCAATGAACTTGTCTCCCGCTTCTACTGGGAAGTCACAGCCATGGCACTTAGTGCTGAAGAGTGAAATGTAGTCTGGAAGACAAAGCATAGAGTGTGAAAACAATAGCACAGTACAAACGGTTGCAAAGTTACATGCGTAATTTAAAATAAAAAAAATTGTCTCTGTGTATAATTCAAATGTTGTTCAGTTGCAGAAGAGGACATTATGACAAACATACAGGAGCTAGTTTGGGCTCTGAAGGAAACATTCAACACTTGAGGCGTTTCATTATGTGCCATGCTATTCCATTGATCTAAAGTACCTTTCTCGCAGTAGGGCTCCCCATCCTCCATGTGGAAGAGGCTATTTCCAAAGGCCTTGCCACAGGCAGCACACACAAAGCAGGTGGTGTGCCATGTCTGCCGCAGAGCATGCATCACCTCCTGCACACCAAAAAGAACGCAGGTACAAACGGTTATTGTGTGGGTATATGCTACGCACAAAGTGACTTTGTGTGTGTTGTACTTGTCTGTTTTCGGGTCCGTCATCTTACCCCCATGATCTTGGTGTTGCAGCGGGCACAGGTGGGGGCAAAGAACTCTCCGTAGCAGTTCTCACAGTACACTGCGTTCTGCTCCTCCACAAAGCTGCAGTCTGCCAGCGATGTGTGGCAGTAGTGACAGTTGAACTCCTCTGGGTGCCAGGATCGACCCAGGGCCACCAGGAAGGGTCCCCTGTAACGACAGAAAGCAGGTGAAAGCTATGATCCCTTATTGATGTCACCTGTTAAATCCACTGAAGGGGAGGAGGCAGGTTAAAGAATGATTTTTAAGCCTTGAGACAATTGAGACATGGATTGTGTATGTGTGCCATTCAGAGAGTGAAAAAGCAAGACAAAAGATTTAAGGGCCTATGAACGGGGTATGGTAGTAGGTGCCAGGCCCACCGGTTTATGTATTAAGAACTGCAACGCTGCTGGGTTTTTCACACTCAACAGCTTCCCGTTTATCAACAAGGGTCCATCACCTAAAGGACATCCAGCCAACTTGACACAACTGTGGGAAGCATTGGAGTCAACATGGGCCAGCATCCCTGTGGAATGCTTTCGACCCCTTGTAGTGTCCATGCGCTGATGAATTGAGGCTGTTCTGAGGGAAAAAGGAGAGGGGGGTGTAACTCAATATTAGGAAGGTGTTCTTAATGTTTTGTACACTCAGTGTATCGTTATTGTTACCTGATCATGTTGTTGCAGGCTCCACAGAGGGGTGCTCTGTTGCTGTTGGCAGCGAAGCGCTCCGCCCTTTGGGCCACACCCCGGGCAACGGGATTGAAAGGGGCAGGGGTGGGGTTGTAGGGGGCAGGGCTTGGGTTATAGGCAGGGCTTGGGGCAGAGTGAGGGGTGTGGGCAGAGCCAGGGTGTGGGATATAGGCCGGTGCTGGTGGGGCACTCTGAGGTAGAGCAGGCACTTTCATGCTGGTGCTGGTTGTCTTGCTGGGGTCAAACTTGTTCGCAAAAGAGTCGTCAGTGATCCAGGGGGGCCTGCTGGAGGGGGGTTCAGGGGCGGCGGCTTGGGGTGTAACAGGGGCAGGAGCTATGACCCAAAGAGACACCCGGTTAAGTAAACACTATCCATACTTACCGTATTGTTAACACACATACAAATGTCACAGAGCGCCACCTGCTGTAACTACCTGGCACGATGCAGGCGGTGCTGACCACCTTGGGTGGGGGAGGGCCCACAGGGATCTGGATGGAGCTTTGCTGCATGTGAGGAGGCTGCTGCATGTGAGAAGGCTGCTGCATGTGTGGAGGCTGCTGCATGTGTGGAGGCTGCTGCATGTGTGGAGGCTGCTGCATGTGTGGAGGTTGCTGCATGTGTGGAGGCTGCGGGGCCTGGTGCATGGGGGGCCCCTGGTACATGGGAGGTCCCTGCTGCATGGGAGGCCCTTGGTACATGGGAGGCCCCTGCTGCATGGGAGGCCCCTGCTGCATGGATTGCCCCTGGTACATGGATTGCCCCTGGTACATGGGAGGGGCTTGTTGCATGGGGGGAGCCTGACCATATTGGCTGCAGAAGGATAAAAAAAGAAGCTGAGTGACATCATCACCACCAAGATGGAAACATATCTACTAGTCTGATCATCAGTCTAGCTGTTTTCTGAACGGTCATAGTTTAGACAATATAACAATCTAAACTGGGAAACTGTACTACAAGTATCAATTACTAATAAGGAGACTGTTAGCACTATGCCTCACGATTAAACCTAGTACGCTGAATGCTGGACAGCCACCTCTCTCCTTCCTGACTGAGTGTCCACATATGTTTCGAGTCTTACCTGGAGCTCCTCCACTTCACCAGACACGTTTAACTCAAAGGTTAGTGGGAGTTTAATATAGCAGAGACCCACACAGAGAGAGAGAAAGACAGCCTGGTATCAGAGAAACAGTGTTAGAACAGAGAGCCTCAGTTATGGCAGTGAGAGATTCACAGAGTCACCAACAGATTTCATTTGAGCGGGGAGAGGAGCAGATTTTGACATATTTGTAAGAAAGGGGAGGTTAAAACGCAGGTTAAAACGAACACTGTCAAAGCACAATTTTCATCCTTCGAGCTAAAAACAGAGGGAGGGGAATAAGGGTGTGTTATTCCGGAAGTGAAGTTATGTTGACAAAAAGGGAAGGAAGCACACTATCCAGATGTTCTATGGACAGTGGCATCTGGATAAACTTCCCCACAGAAGTACCTGGAGACTGAGGATTTGTACTGGGAGCTGTAACCAGAGGCAGACTGTTGCAGGCTGTAGCTATAACGCATCAGAAACAAAAGGGGTCAGGCATCAAAAACAGGGGTCAAAAATAGCTCTTTGGATGAAGGCCATGTACACCTATACCTGTATGATGCCGTGCTGCCCAATGAGTTTGTTTCCGATAATGGCATCCGGTTTTTAAATATTGCATGTGCAGATGTAACTTTTATCCACTGTTTACTGAAGGAAAGCAAGAGTCATCGGATTTCTCACATATTGTAACATTATCAGATCACAACAGTTCCATTCTAACTGCTAGTCAGTCAGCCTAGTTTGACCACAGAGTCAGCTGTGTAGCTGTGTAGCTGTGTAGCTTTTGAAACAAAGGGCAGCACACAATCAGTCTCTTTGAAGTATAGGTGAACTTGGTTTCATAGCAATACCTTTGTGAGAGCACACATTCACGCACACAAAGGAAAAAAATATTTATCCTAGAGAGAAAATTAAACTGGTTCTGAAAATCCATGATCCTAACACTGCCAAACCAAATTGATACACACCTGAGCTCATACACACCATATCTCTATTTATCCCCATCAATCAAGGAAACTATATTGATACTACACACACACACACACACACACACACACACACACACACACACACACACACACACACACACACACACACACACACACACACACACACACACACGGCTCCACTGCACAGGCCAACACTCCTGGTAACATCAGTTAACACATCCAATCCACATTGAAAAGAAAACAATGACACAATTATTAGGAAACGTTCAAGTGGGCCACAGGACCACGTCTCAAAAACACACTAACATGCTGGCGAGATGAATTCACTTCAAACCACCCTTCACTGCACATCATGAGTCGATATAGCCTTCACAGTTTCAAGCAACTGTGGTAACCACACTGGCTCCAGGAGATCTCTATAAAATACCACTATTATATTAAAGGTTAGATTTGATTTCCTTCGTTATTTAAACACAGCTGTTGATACAAAACAAAAAAATGGACCCTCTACAATGGTTGGCTGAACCAAACAAACTTGGGGATCATTGAGTCATACATACCATAAACCCCCTTGTTATGCAAAGCAAAACAATGAAGGTCATTTCATAACATCCCCACTAGACACTGACAAATCAGAGGGTATTCTACAAGCACAGAAAATAGTCATCTTTTGTGATAAGTGTCACATTTTGAAATTGTGTTCAATTTGTGTACCGAATTCTATAGCATTCTAGAGCACATAATATGACCCTTCCAGCTACTGCACTATGAAGCATCACATCGATCAACAGCTGCTAATAGCCTGTAGCCACTAGTTAGCCATTCAGTAGTTGACTTGAATGGTGCATCACAGCCATAGATAACGATTTAGTACATCACTGATTTGCAGGATACAAATGATTGTGATCGACATCCAAGTGCTACACCCTTCTGCTGTTCTATGACAAACAACCCCCCCCCCCTCCCCCAGATGATAATTAGTCAAGCCAGTGTGTGTGCATGCAGTTGAGCAGTGACGTGCAGAGTGAGCATGGGAGAGCGTGGGATAGAGGAGCTACCGCCATCACACAAGGTGGTACAATCACTAACTGGACTACTATGTGCACTACCAAGTGAACTACTCTCATATCACTAACTATGTGGCCGTCGCAGGTTGAAGAGAGCCCATTAATACCAACTCTGAGAGTAGGCTGTTCCTTACTATGACATGCAAAGGTCCAGACTTGAACGAGCCTGTGGGAATTTTGTGCGTGTGTTAAATGGAAGAAACAGGTTGACCTGCAAATTCTAGATGAGAGATGGAATGTAAAAAAAAAGTCAACTTCAGAGTGATGTTAGCCACATTCAGCATTAAAATGGGATTTTTTTAAATATTGGGGTCAAACATATCTAAGCATTAATAATTGTGAAGGGAATATTGACATTGTGGAGAAAGAGGTGCAAATTAGTCAAACAAAAACTTAGCAAATGCTGCCAAACCCCCACATGAGCTTACATTCCTCCGCTTGTCCCTTGAGACAATCTGCAGTGTACCGTCTGCACATCAAGCCTCATGGACGTTTTCCTATCCATTCAGCTGTAATGGAGAGAGCTAATGCAAAGAGCTTTTGGAGAGAAGTTGGACCCAGTGCAGGCAAGCAAAAAAGTCGCACCGACCTATTGCAGTCCCATAAAATAGCAAGTATCCAATTGGGTCTGTCGCAGTTCATTTTGCACCACTTTTCATGCTGCGACAGATGTAAAATAATCCGATAGTCTTATGAAACACGGCCAATCTGAATGAAGCAACGCTGCAGTCATGGCCTTGCTCCTTTGATCCGGGCTAGTGTCCTAAAGTTCGTTTTTTTATTTTTTTTATTACCCTCCTGTCCCCTATCCCACGTACCGAAGCAACTCTGCACACCACCGTCTGTGACGTGGTCAGTCTCTCTGTCACTGTGTCAGTCTGTCCAGGTGTGTGTGTACCTCAGGTGCTTGGGTTTCCCAGAGGGCAGGGTGCGCTTTCGTTTGGGCAAAGTGCTGCTTCGGAACACTGGGGTGATTGACAGAGCCTCCAGCGCAGAGGTGGGCGGTGGCCCTTGCTTATAAACCTTGTTTCTTAACGAGAGCCAACAAGAGGGGTCTGAGAGACGGTTTAGGGCTCACTCCAATTTCCTCCACATACACAATGAGAACTTAGAATTTCTTATGCCATCTTAAACCCTCTGAAATACTACACTGTAATGCAAAATAGAGGGTAACACTTTAGTTGGATAGTCCTTAGTAGATGTTTTATATATGTTCAACTAACTGTCAACAAATTGTCCTCTAGCAAAAACTATCCTATTTGCCTAATCTCAATACGTATGGCCATTCGTGGTACCCTGCAAGTAGATGGGACCCTATTTTTCACGTGATTTTTGATCCTACTGACAAACCACCATTCATGGATACAATATGATATACTTTATTGTCCATTTACATGGAAATTCATTTAATCTGCTGTGATGGTCCAAAATAGTTTTCGGAGGGTCCAATAAAGTAGTATAGACACCATGCCTCTCGATGGTCCAAAAATCCTAATCCAGAAGTCTAAGAAAATGATCTCAGGCATCGCCATTGAAGGTCCAATGGGGTGATCTGGGTTATTTCACCAAGATGCAATATCTGGCTCATGTAATTATGTCGAAGAGCGTTATACGCCAACCCTAGCAAGCTGTTGCATATAAACTGACTTTCAGTTGGTAGTTTGCTAATAGTTTGAGCATCTATAGATCATCTATTGTGGACAATCCAAATAAATCCCTTTTTGACACCCTGTATACTCTTACATCCGCTATTTCAGCATCAGAAAATAAAGTTCTCCCAACCCAATCCATATTCATCACAAAACTCTTCTCTGGCCCCCCATAAAATCGCAAATATGTACTAGCATCTGTACCTGCTTCTGCCCCTCCTATCTCAACCAAATCCACACAACACATTGGCCTAGCTCCTGACTGACATTAAAAGGTAGACACTGTGACAGGGGGAGTGATTGAGTGACAACTGTACCTAGACTGGGTAATCAAAGCAGACGAGATATGGGAGGCTGCATGCGTCAGGTGGCGAGGTGCCCCAGAGGGGACTGCAGGGGCCTCAGGGGCCACTGGCTGTGTCTGGGTGGCTGGGGGTGGCTGCTCGCTGCAGAGGACAGAGTAGAGTTAAAACAGCCAGGAAGGATCAAGAGAGGGAAGTCGGGCTCTGGGGGAAACTAGGAAAGGGAATTTGGGGCATTCTTTGTGTGACATATTGACTGTGTTCACCTTGCAAACTCTCTCTAGATTTGACAGAACTGTCTGCTTCCTATGTGGAGGGAGGGGGGGGCAGCAATGATGATCAACCATAAAAGCAACAGCTTGCGCAGCCCCAGGTCATTGTTATATTGTATTAAGGCTGGTCTAATAAAAAAACAGGTTTAAGATGGATGGATCGTTATGACGATGAGGACGTTAAGGGTTAAAGGATGATGGGTTTGGCAGACATGCTCTGCATGACTACAGTACTCCACTGCCTTGAGGCTCTCTGTTCTCACACCGCTCACAGACATGGCAGGTCTTCCCGGTGTCTCTCTCCTCACAGTTTCCACGCAGTCCAGATGATTACAGCATCAATCAGACCGTTTGACTTACCTTGGACACTCTCCCCTGTGAATGTACTAAACCCAAAGCCATAAATGCATACTGCTCATGAAACCTTTCACCTAACCACTCATGTACTACAATCAATGTTTTCCAAGTCTAATTGGAACATAAAAACAAAAACACACATTTCAATAAATGTTCAATCAATCACGTAGAAATAGTCGAAACCGAAAAAGTGAGACAACATCAGAACAATACAGTCACTCTCAATGAAACACACAAATATAGGCACATGCCAAAGACAAGGAAGATCACTCAGTTGGCGGAGGACAATAAAACCACAACAGACAAACTTTCAACCCACACAGCATTACCTCTCAGGGGTGGGTTCAGGGGCTACGGGGGCGGGCTCTGGAGACTGCGAAGCAGCAGGTGAAGCCACCTGATTGGGCAAAGCAGCGCTAGCGGGCAGAGCGACAGGTGCGGGGCTGATAGAGATTGGAGCATGCTCAAAAGGGCTACTGCATAAGAGGTTAGGTTGCATTGAGAGAAAACTGTCAGCAGTCTGAGGCCGAAAATCATATATACAAAAAGCCCACGTAGGGCTAGGTGTATAATGAATTAGAGAGTTAATGTCAGCACAAATAGACCTGTAAAGGTATATGGCCTCAATCACACGCAAAACCAAAAGCCTTGATATTGCTCAGCCCAACGCAAGGATGTCCATCCAGGAACAAATTGAAAAAGCGTGGAAAAATAAATCAACTACAATTATTTACGAGTCTTATCTTTCAATATAAGGAGTTGGAGCTCGAGGTGAGCAAAAACCCCTATGCAGGAAATAAAAACCACACAGAAAAAGAAAGTAATCTGCTCACAAGATAAAATGGACATTTGCACTATTGGTTTTGGGTGAGTCACTGGAGAACGTATAGAGACTGGCAGTGGCGGCGAGTGGGGAGATATCTGGTTGTATCATGGAAAGCTGCCTAGCTGCTACTGCACGAATAGATTGTGCATAACGGGGAATGATTAAATAACTGTGTCAAGACAAGAGAGCTTCATCAATCATGTCCGAGGCCAGAGAGAGAGGGTTACAGAGGATACCATCTCACTGGGATGAAGCAGCCTATATTGCTTGATATGTACTTCGTCTTTACTTCACTAACACAGTGCATTAAACAGTGATTTGTAACGGTACAGAATATCATACTAATCTAATATAATCAGAGACAATCTAAGGTGTCGGGAGAGTTTCAGCTGTAAACCCTGCTGGGGAAAGGATTAAACAGAGTATACAACAGCAAAAGCAAAAAAAAAGGAGAGAAAAATGTGAACACTCAGTCAGCGTGGCATAATCAATGAGTGGACACACTACAGAACATTTGTGAATTGACTTTTAAACCTAAGTAAAAACTAACTGATGTTGACATTTAAAAACACAGCTGACTTGGACATGAGACCAAAACATTGAGTGAATGACTGAGGGAGAAGGTGGCGTTGAGGTTGCCCCACTCCGGACTGGGGAGAACGGAATGAATGCAATGCCCAGGGGGAGCTGCCCAGGCTGGAGGACAGACAGAGGATGGCAGGCATCTAGCAGCAACAGGCCTGATGGTGGTAGACCGATGGCTGACCCCTACTCACTTCCAGCACCCTGACCTCTTCTCCTGGACATCTCTCTGACCCCCCCCCCATTCTTCCTGTTGACATTTACAAGCAGGTACAGAAGGGACAGTTGGAATGTCATATGTCAGGGAGGTGGTATGGCACAGAGAGAGGTCAGGTAAACAGTGGTCTCAGGTGGTCATTTAACCCTTCATCACTTTCTTTGGTGAACCCGTGAGGTTAGCAAGTGCTCTTAGGTTGTGATTGTAGTATGTCTTTCTATGGTGTGTCTCACGGCTAGATGTGTGGAGTACCGAGTGGAGTGTTGTTGTGTCGGCAGGGGAGACGGAGCCTGGGTACAAGGACAGGACAGGCCACAGTCACACAGATACTAAAGACACTATTATTTCTGAATCCAACCAAGTTTTCAACAACAAAGTTGTGTAGCGTTAACTGCTTTCATCTAGAGAGACCGCTACAAAGTCACTTTTATCTGATGGGAGTGTAGGGCAGGGTTCCCCAATAGGGGTCTCGCGGGCCAAATTCGGCCCAGGGGTGATGTTATTTGGCTCTCCCAAGTTTTCTGAGCAAAAAACAAAACCTTTTTTTTTTTTTTTTTTAAAGGCCCATTGCAGTCAAAAACATGATTTATCTGCGTTTTAAATATAATTCCCATACTATGAGGTTGAAATAATACTGCCTTTTTGGTATAAGAGCAGTTTGAAAAGACCACCTGAAATTTCAGCCTGTTGTGGTGGGATGGAGTTTTGGCCTGCCTGGTGACGTCATCAGGCAGTAAATTAGTAAATAGACCAATAAAAAAAGAAAGTTCCAAAGCGCTCTGCCAATGACAGCTAGCTAGTTTTCCCCTCCCACTCAGACCACTCCCAGACAGTCCTAGCTAAATTCTTGCTTGAGAAAGAGCTCTTTACTAAGAAGCTATTTTTGTTCATTTTTGAACATTTTAATTGAAAACAACAAACATTTTTACACAGAAATGATTTACATTTACATTTACATTTAAGTCATTTAATCCAGAGCAACAAACATTCACCTTATGACATCCAGTGGAACAACCACTTTACAATAGTGCATCTAAATATTTTAAGGGGGGAGGGGGTATTACTTTATCCTATCCTAGATTCCTTAAAAAGGTGGTGATTGACTCCGCTGATATTTATTTATCTGATATCCGATTTGATATTGAGATAAAAATGGCTGCAATGGACCTTTAATAAAATACTAAAATCACCAGTAATTGAGCTTAATGTGATTTTAATTGAGGAAATATGTTCCCCCAAATTGTAAAATCACAAAAAAATGAGCTCAAAGAGATTTTAATTTAGTAAATCTGTCCGAAGCATTCCCACACAAAAATAGAGAAGCAAGGGGCCTCCCGGGTGGCGCAGCTGTGCCGCCAGAGACTCTGGGTTCGCGCCCATTCTCTGTCGTAACCGGGAGGTCCGTGGGGCGATGCACAATTGGCATAGTGTCATCCGGGTTAGGGAGGGCTTGGCCGGTAGGGAAATCCTTGTCTCATCGCGCACCAGAGACTCCTGTGGCGGGCCGGGCGCAGTGCACGCTAACCAAGGTTGCCAGGTGCACGTTGTTTCCTCCGACACATTGGTGCGGCTGGCTTCCGGGTTGGATGCGCGCTGTGTTAAGAAGCAGTGCGGCTTGGTTGGGTTGTGTATCGGAGGACGCATGACTTTCAACCTTCGTAGTGATGAGACAAGATAGTAGCTACTAACAATTGGATACCACGAAATTGGGGAGAAAAAAAGGGGGTAAAATTCAAATTCAAAAAAATAAATAAAAAAGAGAAGCATGTCATCGTATCCCAATTTAATCAAGGTTGGAAATTATACTTTTTTGTCAAATATTATATCTGTTTGGGATTCTTGTAGTCAATTTACAGTTTACAAATGATTTATACCTACTGATGTTCAAAATCAGCCCACGACTGAATGTAATTGTGGACCCCTGGTGTGGGGTATAAGCCTATCTGGCATAGGTACAGACATCTAACTTCAATACTACTGGATCTCTATTTGAACTCAGACAGCCATGTACACAGACACACACATAGGCACAGACAGACTTCCCTCACAACAAGTGGTTTATAGAAACAGACATTCTGTGCAGCTCACTTGGTACACACAGAGGACACTGTCCTTCAAAACACAATAACCATCTCCATGCTGTATCAATAGATTGCATTGACAGAATTGCTGTGATGTATTTCCAGATGTATTGAGGGAATGTGTTCCAAGTTAGGGGCATAGGAAGGATATTGTGCTTTGAAGGCTGAATTCAAAATCTGTTACCTCCGATTAACAACATAAGGGGAAGGGGGAAAGAAGAGAGAAGAAGAGAGAAGAAGAAAGAGGCCACACCTGACAGAGAGATGTTAAAGATAGTTGATAACATACATGCACCACTCTTTCATCTGCCAATTACCTATAAACAGCTAGGAATTTGAACGACTTAATATGTATACTAAAGCCATTTCTCACTCTCTTCCACTGTGGAAAGGAAAAGGAGAGTTTTGAAGAGCAACAAATCTATGGCTGGTAACGTCTGCTTGGCACAACTGTCAACATAGGGACATTGTTACTGCTCACACTAAAGCAGCTGGGTTAGTAAGGCAGCTCCATGGGCAGGCAACCTTCTCAACTACAATTTCACTCTGCTCCTCATTCTCTGCGACCGAAAGACCACTCCGGGTTAGGCAGGTAAACACTGGCATGTGTTTTGCATTGATACCGGTGAAATGGGCAGGCGATTGAGAGACCAGTCCATGCTCTTACAGGCAATTTAGTAGGACGATAACTGAGATTACAGTTAGTCAAGGCAGGGGGAAATGGGTCTGGTACCACAAACAGGTATGTATATTACCACGTTCAGCTACTTCAAAGCAGCAGCGAGCTCTAACCATGG
Organism: Oncorhynchus gorbuscha; assembly: GCF_021184085.1. Lineage (NCBI taxonomy): Eukaryota > Metazoa > Chordata > Actinopteri > Salmoniformes > Salmonidae > Oncorhynchus > Oncorhynchus gorbuscha. The sequence goes on from NC_060178.1 coordinate 61,859,317, forward strand.
AGGTTTAGGATTTGCGAGTGGGGCTTGAGGTTGAGGGAGGGGGATGGCTTACTGCAGAGCTGTAGTAGATGAGGAAAACACTGACTAACAGGTGCTACAGGCAAGACTCTGAGACAAGGGAGCGCAATGAGTCAGACACACAACATGATGACCGACACAAACACATACTGTAGCTGTCAACAAGTACCCCCTCACCTTCTGTACCCTTTTACATGATTCTCCAATGGTACATAGGCCCGAATCAACTCTACCTTCTGTACCCTTTTACATGATTCTCCAATGGTACATAGGCCCGAATCAACTCTACCTTCTTGACGGACCGCACTGTGATTAGTCCCATGGATTAAACCTAAAATACAACTTCGTATCGCCGACTGTCACAAGCTTATCTATAATATCGAAACAACCTCTACGGTCCATGGCGCTTTCGAAAACAATATCATTTTCTAAACATGACGATAAGAGGATGGGAAGTCACATGGGCACTAGGCCCCTAAAATGGGCCCTAGAAGTCACCAACTGCAAAAAAAAAAAAAAAAACACACATGGGAACTGAGCACACACACCGAATGGCCTTCCACTAATTTGGCGGTGAGGGTGGGATGAGAGAGTAGGATAGCCATGTAGTGACTTGCCAAAATTTGATGTGAAGCAATGACGCCTGTCCTGATGTTTAGGAATGTTTGGTGTGTCAGTTCTCGAATTTGTGATGGAAATAAAGAGAGGGAGTCAGGTACAGGAGGCCTAGATTACTCAGTGGAACTGAAGTGGAAAATGAGATTTTGTTTTGGGGACGGAGACTGAGGCCGGTGTATGATATAGGAGGATGAAGAGGAGGAGCGATGAAGGGCGAGAGGGGGTCAGCCACCCAGAGGCACTCCAGTGCAAACACACTGTCTCCCTGAGCATGCATTGCATGCAGGTAGAAATCTCTCTCAGGGGAGGTGAGGTGAGGAGGAAGGGCAGTTAGCAGAGGTTTCCAACAGTTGCAGACGGGCATTAAATAATCCATTCATCAGCCCACAGCAGAGCTAAGTAACAGCAGCTCCCCTATGTGACAACCAAACAAGCAGAGTTACCTTTCAAAGGGCTTTCAACGCCTTCAAACATGGCCTAGTCAAATCTCACTACTCACATATGACTTCCTGTTCTCCTCTCTTACGCGGGAGGACGGGACGACGCCCAACAGGGTGTTGTCTGAAGGCTGTACTTCCCTCCTGATATGATGGTCCCTTCAGCCACATCTGACCTATCCTATAGTAGCAGCTAGAGACTCTTGCCTCGACAAGGCCTAAATGGACAGACCATTGACATAATACTGCTTTCTATGTAATAACAGACAATCAACATAATATTGACCTCTGTTTAGGGAATCTCACAATTGATGGCATGATTATATGAGAGCGAATGATGGCTGAGCACAGTTATAACAGTCATCGCTCTGTGTAACAGACTAAATGGCAGGTGTGGAGAAGATCAAAGCCTTGTTTTCTAAATGGTGTACCAATGAAGCAGGGCAGTTCATCTTTCTGTGGGTAATATGAAAATGAGCTTGGTTTATTTCTACAGTCTTTCTAAATATTTTTTTCGGAATACAATCTCAAAGTGATTGAACGATGTTATTTGTCATAAATATCTTATCACACTACCAGCGGTGTAAAGTATTTAAGTAAAAATACTTTAAAGTACTTAATTAAGTAGTTTTTTTTACTTCACTACATTCCTAATGAAAACAAATGTACTTTTTACTCCATACATTTTCCCTAACACCCAAACACACTACATTTTGACAGGAAAATAGTCAAATTCACCTACTTATCAAGAGAACATCCCTGGCCATCCCTTTTGCCTCTGATCTGGCGGACTACCTAAACACAGATGCTTCATTTGTAAATTAATGTCTGAGTATCGGAATGTGCCCCCCAAAAAACGACTTAAGAAGTACTTTAAAGTATTTTTCCTTAAGTACTACGTAAATAAAAAATATATAAACATTGTGCCGTCTAGTTTGCATAATATAAGGAATTGGATACTTTGATACTTAAGTACCGTAATTTCCGGACTATAAATCGCTACTTTATTCCCACACTTTGAACCTCGCGGTTTATACAATGACGCGGCTAATTTATGGATTTTTCCCGGTTTCACAAGATTCATGCCGCCAAAAAACTGAGCACCGTCACATAATGTGATGTAAATCGAGCGCGCTCAAACTTCCCATCATTCTGATTACGGTAGTAATTTTGTCACCCTCATCATGGCAAAGACACGGAGAAATATATATGATGCAGCTTTCAAGTTGAAGGCGATCGATCTGGCTGTTGGAAAAGGACATAGAGCTGCTGCACGGGAGCTTGGCCTTAATGAGTCGATGATAAGACGTTGGAAACAGCAGCGTGAGGAACTGACTCAGTGCAGAAAGACAACAAAAGCTTTCAGAGGGAAGAAAAGCAGATGGCCCAAAGTATTTGCAGCCACTCGACATCAGTGTAAATCGTGCATTTAAGGTGGCGCTCCTTGTTCAGTGGGAGGCTTGGATGACAAGTGGGGAGAAATCCTTCACTAAAACGGGCCGCAGGCAAAGAGCATCTTATGGTCAAGTCTGCCAGGGGGTCCTGACAGCGTGGAGCATTGTCAAAAAATCCACTATCATCAACGGGTTTTGAAAGGCTGGACTGCTGCGTGTTGAAGAGGCAGCGTGAGCTCAGTGGGGTATTTGCCTCCGGATGAAAGTGACGAGAGCGACAATGAAAACGATCCAACATCGGATGAAGCAATTCTGAGGCTATTCAACTCCGACACCGAAGGAGATGACTTCAGTGGTTTCGGTGCACAGGAGGAGGAAGATAGTGACCAATGACTTTCTTGGTAGGCTACTGTTTTAATTTTTGTAACAAGCCGTGTTTCGTTAAAGCCTATTTATTTTTGTTACAAGCCGTGTTTCGTTTAAAGGCTGTGTAAAGTTCATTTGTTTCAATGTACCGGCAGGCACCTGCGGCTTATAGACATGTGCGGCTTATTTATGTACAAAATACATCTTTTTTAATAATTCAGTGGGTGCGGTTTATATTCAGGTGCGCTTAATAGTCCAGCAATTACGGTATATTTGAGCAATTCCATTTACTTTTGATACTTAAGTATATTTCAAACCAAATACTTTGACTTTTACTGGGTGACTTTCACTTGAGTCATTTTGTATTAAGATATCTTGACTTTTACATTTGGATACTTTTTCCACCACTGCACTCGATGAGGCAATGTAGCTTGGTTATTAGATATTCCAAAACCATTTACATTATATAAAATATCTCTGTCTTGTCTAGGTCAGGTTTTATATATATATATATATATCTTGGGGGCTTCTGTGAAAATCAATCCTTCACAAACTTCAATTTACAAAAGACCTGCTTGAATAGTGAAGTGCCTCTACCCTTGGGAGTTGAGAAAGAAATTACTATTCAAACCGTTCAATACCAATGATGAAATGCAACAGAAAATGGATGAACTTCTCTCATTGAAGTCAAAGGAAACTCATCTACATATAATCCAATAATGTTCCCTCTGATTGAAGTCATACATAATCATATGGCCATCTGGCCATTAGCCAGACTGGAGACTATCCTTTAATCGTTTTAAAAAGTCAGTGCAATGCACAATGCAGACAGCACTCCTGATTATCACTGCAATACTCCACTTTACTTTATGCCATTCACTCTCTGGGCAATTCTCTAATTCCTCACTTTATCATAGGACACAAGGGTTTGCTGCTCTCCACACATTCCAATGAGCCAGAGCCCGAGGACAAGGAAACAAACAAGCCATCTTTCATCTGTGAGTGATTTATATTAAGAATAATTACGACTTCGGTTGATATTGGGGAATTGTTGATCCAAATTTGGAACCTTGAGATCGCTGTTACTTTCTATGTAAATGGTTTCTTGGGAGCGGCTTTGAAATTCTAAACAAACAACTGATTTTATATAGAGTTTTTGATGAATCATACAGATGTAGGATCTCAATTTGACCAGTATTGTCACAGCAAAATGATCCTGCATCAACAGGATTTGAACGGTTAGTCCACATAATGTTGCTTGATTGGTGGTTAGGTTATTAGTTGGTCAAAATTGGGCTACATGAAAGGTGCAATACTGTTAATATAACTGTGTTATTGAGTGTTTTCAGGTAATTTATTTAAATCATGAAGCATTTCCTGCAGTGCAGGAAAATTCTCAACAACAAAAGAGTGATCAAATTAAGATCCTAGACCTGTATCTATAATTGTTTATGGTCTCTAAGAGGGTGTTATGCTGCTATGCCTTAAAGGTAAGCAACTATTTCCTCTATAACTTCCATTTAAAGCTTATAAACTGCTACATCAAAACTGAATCTGATAAATATGATACGAAAGCAACCAAAGGAAAAATGTGTTTCGTTCACAGTGGTATTGTTTTTATTCATACTTATATCACAATGTCAAACTCAAATAGTGATAATTTAATGTTGAAATACAATCCAACTTTTTATACAGCTGCAATTAATTTTGAAAACTAGGATCAACTTTCATTGCCAGAATAAGAGGGAAAGATGACATTGGGCTAAAATCTCCATTACAGCATGTGATCAACAAGTATTGAACAAACCTCTTTCCACTAACTCACTTTCCAGTATCTTTAGCCTGACCTTCTCCTCACTCACCTGCTCTACCCTTCTCTGATTGCTACAGTTAAATTCGGTCTGACACTTCTTTTAAACCAGGGTTTTTTCTGGCACGTTAAGGATTTGAGCAGACAGGCCATTGTGCCAACTTTTCAATTTGGCAAAACGTGGGCCTTTAAATTCTGTGTCAAACTTTTCCCTGTGGCATGAGGAAAGACAAAAAGGAAAATGGGGGAAGAAAGAGAGAGGGAGAAAAGGGGGGGATTAGAGATGGGTTAGGGACTGTGGCCTCCACTCCCCTGCCTGAGTCCTGTGAGGGTAAGAGTGCACTGGGGGCTCCCAAATTCTTCACAAACACAAATCAACCCAACTCCTGGGTGGGTCTATGATGTCCTGCACTATACTGTATCAGGGTCCCTGATTAATTAGCTCAGGCATGAGAAATCACTAATGAGAAAACAAAAAAGTTAAACACGTTCTGTGTCATTTCAGCTGGAGGAGTCTAACAGACTGCTGGGAACTTGTGTGAGGTCATCATGAGGGCTATTTGTAATCCGTGTGAGGGGAACTATCGATACACTTCAGACTATTCTTACTGTTGGCTCAGAATGACATGAGTCACATGCTAACCTTCAAGTTCAGCACAGAGAGGGGTGTGGAGTTGGGGCCTGAAGCAGGGCTGAGTGACCCTGTGACCCTTGACCCCCTAGCTCACAGCAGGAACTCTGCTAAGGGCTCATATGTTCTGGAGCAATGTCTAAATACAGCTTTTCTGCTAGGCCACCGGTCGCTGCTGCTAGATGCCTACCTTGATTTCCTCAGATGTTCCACGTCTGGGTCTTGCACTGCAGGAGAGACAGAGAGAGAAAAACAGAGAGAGAGAGACAGGGAGAGAGAGACAGGGAGAGAGAAACAGAGAGAGAGAGAGACAGAGAGAGACAGAGAGAGAGAGAGAGACAGAGAGAGAGAGAGACAGAGAGACAGAGAGAGAGAGACAGAGAGAGAGAGAGACAGAGAGAGAGAGAGAAACAGAGAGACAGAGACAGAGACAGACAGAGAGAGAGAGAGCGACAGAAGAGGAACCATCAGTAAGTGTTTTGGCAGGGTAAGAAGGGTCGACTAAAACTAAATGAAACAGAACAGCGCTACTTACTGAACTCCGTTCCCGTGATGTGGGCGAGGAGGCGGAAGGACTTGGACTGCACCTGGGAGGAGCTGCGGGCCCAGTCATTCAACTCCACGTCCCTGTCTGCAGTCTTGATGACAGCCTGATACACTGGGGAGGCACTGTCTACCTGAGCGTCTTTTACAGGGAGTGAACTGGAACCACAGAGAGAGGGCTGGCTCGTCACACTGGCACTAATTCCTACCCACCATGGCCATCAGGGCGTATAGGGATTGGGGCCTGTTATTCGGGTTTCTGATCACGGTGTTCAGAAACTGCAGCCCGGTGGTGATGATTTCTTATTGGGGCATGTCTGAGGTTATACATATACTATAACTAACTTGTGTGGCCTGCTTGGATGACTAAGGAGCATTTAGGGGAATTGGCATTTAGGCGATATAACTATTTCATAGTGTGATGTAAAAACTAAAATTGGTCTTGCAGAAGGGGAGCTGCATGAGAGGGGCTTAAAAACTGGACATTAAAAAGGAGCTTCCGCCAGCGTACGCTCACACAAACCAGTGATGGAATGCTAAAGAGATGTCTAATAGTTTCCTATTTTCAGAAGCTTGCATGTGAAGCATTATGGCTGCATAGCTACTAGCTAGCTTGGACCCTGTGGTATCTTTCCTCAACAGCATATTATAGAACTTTAATTTCAAACAATGATTTTAAAAAATGGTGTACCTTCAGCTGGAGGAGGAAAGAGCTCAGAACATTCCGTTTAGTGTCGTTATTAAACCAGTATAGCTCCTGGTACATGGCATACCTATTTGCTGGTCAGCTGCGCATTCCCTGAGCACTGATAGTTCTGGCCACCTAGCTGAGGCCGGCACTTCAATGTGTCCCTCCTCCGTTCATTTCCTTTTTTATATCCATATAAATCATGCATTTTTTTGTTGTTTTGCAATTCAAGAGAAAATGGACTTTTGATAACATCCCAGCAGACAATAAAACCTATGTGACAGAGAGCCTTGAAACATAAAGAATCCCCGTGTAGCCAGCGCCGGAGTGGACACCCTCTAAGAAGCGGTTTGCAACACCATGAGCAGGACATTATGGAGAATGGAGGAATGAGCGGAGCGGGGAATGATTGATGGTGATGCCGAAACTGCCAAATAACACAATTATGATTCTGTGGTTGATCTTTAGGCAATATCGGTTTGCACCTCACTCTGTGCTTTTCTAAAAACTCTAATAATGTATGGCATGAAAACGTCTGAATCGATGGATGTTTTCGATACATTTCAAAACAGCACAATTTCAGCACAATTTTCCAACTGAATGAAAAATTGTTTGTTAGTAATCAGATAGTCATTGATATAGAGCCACACACCATATAGTGATGTTCTCTACATATAGAGCCACACACCATATAGTGATGTTCTCTACATATAGAGCCACACACCATATAGTGATGTTCTCTACATATAGAGCCACACACCATATAGTGATGTTCTCTACATATAGAGCCACACACCATATAGTGATGTTCTCTACATATAGAGCCACACACCATATAGTGATGTTCTCTACATATAGAGCCACACACCATACAGTGATGTTCTCTACATATAGAGCCACACACCATATAGTGATGTTCTCTACATATAGAGCCACACACCATATAGTGATGTTCTCTACATATAGAGCCACACACCACATAGTGATGTTCTCTACAAACAGCTGCTCTGCAATCAACTTCCATCAAACTATGACGTCATCATTGGATTAAGGGTACAGAGGCAATATCCGGCAATTCTAGACGTCCTTCCATCAACCCACAAACTACGCCAATTGGTGGTGTATGTCGAAAATTGCCATGGGTAGAAAAACCAGACCCTCCATTCAGTGTGAGGACGTATTGGGTTAGCAGAGAGAAGGTTTGGGACGAGCGAGGTGAACAAGCAAACAGTGGTGAGGGAAACGGACATGGAGGAGGCGGCGGCGGAGAGATATGAAGACAGCACACAGGCTGGGCTCCGTAGGTTGTCACAGAGCGGTCTACTTACGCCAAGGGGGAGCCGGCTGGGACTTCCTCTCTGTACAGCGGGGATGGGTTGGGGCAGGGCAGGGTCGGGGGGGGGGGGGAGCAGCATGAGGGAGGATTAGATATGAATCCCATAGGGGATGTCAGAGTGAGAACCCAGAAAAAGGACACTGTTCTCCACATACGAACAAAACAATTTGCCTGGAAGCATGTGCGTCTACACATTTACATACACTGATACAAATCAAGAGTTTACGGTCCCTTTCATGAAATGATCCATTTTGCATCGGTAACTAGCTGAATATGATGTGTGTACTGAGATCTCCGAGTATTTGAAAGGTAATCATGGGTGAGGATATGTAAATGGATCAGGGAAGGCTTGGTGACTAACCTGGTGGTTTTATGCTTGAATGTGAGCACGGCATGAAGACGTTCAGAGAACGAATGGAAAGAATCCAACAAATACACTTGAATAGCGCAACAGGTGACCTGCCTTTGTAACAAGGAATACGCCTTTAGAAATACACTGCATCTGTGCCTTGGCGCACAAAACCAAACCCCTTCCAGCACCAGACAATTCAGTAGTCAGACAACCACAAAACTAACAGTCAAAACCTGAGCACTGCACCAACACACAACCAACAGCACCTTTGAACACACAGATCTCACTGCTACCTGTTACAAACCATCTGTGTTGCATGTATGCTCCTTCCCGACACACACAGAAGGCACTTAGGACATTCAGAACTGTACAACCGCTCTGGATAAGAGCGTCTGCTAAATGACTTAAATGTAAAAATGTTAAAAGGATGGTAACCATCCTAGATCATTAGACCCGGATAAGGCATCCTGATGAAGTCGGTCTGCGGTTTTAGTTTCTCCAGCACAGCACGGCTACACTATGCTGCAGTGCCAGACTAGTTCAACAGCCAGCAGAGGAGAGGAAAGGAGGGGTAATAACCTCTTAGAAAAAAACGCTGTTTTTAACCTGGAACCAATAAGGGTTATTCAAATGGTTCTTCCTATCGGGGACCGCCAAAGAACCCTTTAAAGTTTGAGATAGTACCTTTTTTTCTAAGAGTGTATTAAAGTCATGCAGGCTGGGTAGGAATGCTACAAAGATTGGGTGGGGGAGAGACAAGGAAAGGGAGTGAGAGAGGGAGTGCAGAGGAAGGAGGGTCTTACCCGCCCTCGTGGCCCTTGGACTGGGACTGTCCGGCGATGGCGTCCATAATGGCGTCCTGGGAGTACATGCTAATGGGGGTGTTGTACTGGGCATGGATGATGGTGGCCTTGCCCCCAGGACCCTTCACCTCGATGGGCTTGTGGGTGGACAGAGCAGTGTCCTTCAGCGCATTGGGGTTGAAGTTGGGGATGTACTCGTTGCTGTTGTGGAGAGCGGTGGAGGGTCCCGGAGGAAGGCGGCAGGGTTGTGACGGGGAGGGTGAAGAGGAGAAGGAGGGAAGAGACGGGGGGGGGGAAGAGGGGAAAGGAGGAGGGTGGCAGTGGAAGGAGAAGTTGTGTGAGATGGAAAGTTCAACAGTGTCATAGCCTGCTAGCAGATCAGTTTGTGCTTCAGCCAACTCCTCTGCCGTGTGTACTGCCGTGTGTACTGTCGTGTATACTGTCGTGTGTACTGCCGTGTGTACTGCCGTGTGTACTGTCGTGTGTACTGCCGTGTGTACTGCCGTGTGGAACATGATCATGCACGGCACAACAATGGGTGGCACAAACAAAAGAGTTGGCTAATGCACAAGAGATCTGCTACGTGACTACTACAAGAGTGTGGGGCTTTGGAGAGAAAGGCAGATCAGTTGCCATCGAGGCGCTGTATGTCACACAGCAAACATGCTCTCTACAGTAAATCTCTCAGTAGAGCAGGCACAGCACAGCTCACATATCTGCGCACACACACACACACCGGTTTCCCCTCAAGACACACAGGTCAACCCTCCCAGGTATGTGGCAGCATCAGCCTACAGGATGGTGTTATACAACTGGCCCACAAGTAAACTGATCAAGATAAAAGAGCAAATGGAGATGTTAATATAAGCATGCACTGTCGAGTTACAAAAATGTAAAGGCTCATTTATTGAACCATTGCATCGTGCAGAAATTCATAACTGATCTGCAAATCCTCTACATAGTATTAGCCATCTTTCAAATGGGAAGCTTCACACTTCCACACTCTCTACCTAAATGTCATATGTACATGGTTGATGGCTTATGGGGGAATTTAGCATTAAGTCAGAAAATTACCTTTATTCTCGAATAAAAAAAATATATCCCAAAAACACTATTAATGAACAGGGATCTTGTCTGTGAGAGTTCGAAGGCAACATTTTTTCCCCTCTTCTCTTCTCTTCACGAGACCGAGGTTAGGATTTATGAGACGTTCTCGGGCGGACGTTGACGACCGTTACATTGCAAGCACCGAAAAAGGTCATTACGAACACCGACGCTAGAACTGCGCATGCATCCATCCCGAAAGGCAGAATCACTACACGACAAGCCAAGACAATGCACATCCACTTCACACCAAAGAGACTGACACAAGAACAACAACATCACACCACACCACACAGCTAAACCGCACAATCGTTTGGGACACACGCTACAACGCCACAACCAGGAAGTACTAACTTGGCAGGAGTGTTGAAAATAACCTGAGGCAGTGGCAGTGGAGAAGAGAGAAAGAGACAGTGGGTCAACGACACAATTACACTCCACAATACACCTACACAAGGCTGTGCTCGTGTGGCGTGAAATGCAAGCGGCAACGCGTGCCAGAGATGAGCGAATAGGACAGGGGAAAATGGAGGGATAGATAAGAGGTGGGTGAAGACTGACCCGAGTTCACTGGGAATCACACAATGCAACAGTGAAAGTCATCAGCCTTTGTTGACGTTCATCCTCGACTATGATTACTGAGGCTTGTCCGCCACTGATATAAAGCCATGGCATTGCAGGCTCCTTAAATATAACACACACACACACATAAAACAGACTCTGCTTATGTCAGAGCAATGGTACGACGTGATAAAGAGATAAAGTGGGAGAGAGAGAGTGCGATATTTCCGTACTCCGTGTGTTTTAGACGAGGACAGAAAGCGAGATAAAGAGAGAGAGAGAAAGGGGGAGAGTGAGAGATGAAGCGAGTGGGCCAGATGAGACAGATATATATTGGGGTAGTGTATGTTTAGCACAGCAGAAGAGAGAGAAACCTGAACCCAGCCATTACAAGGCCTGTTAAAGAGATGACAAGAACAGGTGCTTGCCCTGAACATTCGGCACGGTGACAGAGTAATCTTATCGAGAAGTCTTGTTAAGATTAGCACTAGAGGAACGCTAGTGCACCGTGTTCACCACAAAGGCTGATACAGCACTGCACTTAGCGATTCCCCTCGGACTTTCTCATATCCAAGTGACGCTATTAGCATTTCATTGAAACATCAGACGCGTACTTAAAAAAACGATCCCCAACCTCACTGTGCAGAGTCACTTCAGCCACCCTGGCCACGTTTAAAGCAATGGTTTGGTTGATCTCTTCAGATACACCAGTACTGTAAGGCTCGTCTGGGACGTCGCGGCGTGTATTTCGGCAGAGGGGACACCTAATCTCCTGTGGGCTCTTTTGTATCACCTGGAGGAGGGCCACAGGCTTGAGCTAGGGGGCTTTACAAGGACCGTGCTGTGCCTCTCCTGGACATTCCCTGCTGGGGAAACCTGAATCACTAGGACCAACTGGGGTCAACAAGCTGTCTGGAGGCCAGCTCAGGATGAGAATACACAGCTAAATCTGAATGTTCTGAGACTCTTTCTATCCTTCTGTCCCACGAGGGCAGAGCAGCAGGGACTGGGTGGATTAGGCTGGAACCCCTTAGAGTAGACTGAGGTTAGACATAGACACTGATCTATGATTAGTTTTGTGTGTGTGTGTGTGTGTGTGTGGGGGGGGGGTTAACTGACCCCCCCCCCTCCTACACCTGAGCCTACAGGCAACTTCTACCCAGAGCTTGTACCCCACCCCCTCCGCACCACTATGGGGTTGAACAGGCCTAGCCACCCCAGGCTGCTGCTGCTACTACCGGGCTCCCTGGCCTGTTCCAGTTGGTTACATACCCCACTGAGAGGCCTGCTGCAGAGGCCTTTCCTCTGTGGCTCTCCTGGAGCTGAGCCATCTCTCGCAGGGTCTCAGCTGAGTACAGCCCAATAGGGGTGTTATACTGCGCCTTCTCTGTGGGGGTCGTCTTGCCCCCGGGGCTTGGCGTTTGCCTCTTGGTGGGCGACCCTGAGTAGGAGTTTGTCTCGCCAGACGCCTCTGGTGACACGGAGGAGGTATTGCAGGCCGAGTGGCCGCCATTTATTTGGGTTGTTTGACCCTTCAGGAGGGGAGAGATGTGGGTGAGGTGGATAAGGGGGAAGACAGATAGAGGGGTGGTCAGAGAGAACAAAGCCAAAGGTACTCTATCAAATTCAAAAATAGAGTTGTATGAAGTTATACTTGGAAGGCAGGGGTGGGTGCTGCGTTATCACCAATATCACCAGTAGAGGGCAGTGAGAGACTTCACATAGGCACCATGCACATGGCTCCCCAAAGAGAGAGTACAATTCTGAGAAGATCAGACCAGCAAGGTCCAGGGCTGTTCTCACAGACCCCAGAGCTGGATGTGCTGCCTCTGTTGCTCCTTAAACCCCTAATGGAGGAGCTTTGCATGGAGCTTTCTGGAGCTCTCTCCCCTGATGCCTCTGGCCTGAGAGGAGGTACTGGTTTCACTGAGAGTCTTCAAACCACTCGATCCCATATGAGTGTGACTGAAAAGTGTGTGTGTGTGTGTGTGTGTGTGTGTGTGTGTGTGTGTGTGTGTGTGTGTGTGTGTGTGTGTGTGTGTGTGTGTGTGTGTGTGTGTGTGTGTGTGTGTGTGTATCTTTTCTTTATAAGTGCACGCGAATGAAATTCTACAACTAGGGAAGTATGAAAACTGAGCATTCGTTGTGCTGAATATTTTAGTAGAGTGAGACCGAACAGTGTTTCTGGCCGAGTGTGTGACGTCTCTGAAGGTGCTGTCATGCTTACCTTCTGGTGAGGGATCTGTTGCATGGGAGAGTCGATTCTTGGGATGGCACTTTGCAGAACTGGGCGCTTTGACCTGCAGCAAAACAATGAAAATCAATGAATCAATGATCAATGAAAATATTACAATTATAGCAGGGTGACTTGGAATTCTACCACATGAATAACACATTAGTGGCTGTCAGAAAAGGTGTTCTGCACTGAAACAGCTTTCATTTCAACCAAGGTAGTCCCGCCAACACCTGAAGTATAAACTTGGCCTTTCATTTTATTGGCATTCTATTGTTGTTAGACATCAAACTAGCTTTTATTGCATTTATTCTTTCCATTTAAGTTGATGTAGTTCTGTCCTTGAGGTGCTCTTGTCTATGTCACAGAAAAGCTTGATGATGGAACGCAGACTGCCATTTTCTTATTACTAGAGATATCGGTTATGTAATTATTACCCCAGGATGTGTTATGCCAGAGGACAATTTGCACAGGATTCGTTATTCCAAACGCCTCCCTGTAATTCTTCATTCTTTTTTCTCTCCATTCAATTCAGTCTTATAAAGGAAGCCTGGACGGTTCTATTCTAGGTTTGAAGATATTTCAACATAATTTTTAGACGATTAAAGGCTACTCGCGCTTGGTTGCCCAATGTGTAGGTGTCCACATAATATAATATTGAGGAAGTGTGATCGTGATCATTATTTTAGCGATCTACAGTAGACGTCCCTCCTAAAGAAAATGCCCCCCCATCCTGCTGAGCTGCTGAACAACAGACTTGCACTTGAGATGAGTTAATAGGTGAGAACGTGAACTTCCCATTTCCAAAAAATGTAGCTCAGTGGGTCAATGCTTTTCTATCTAATTCCTACATCGACAGCTAGGCCAGGCAACATACATTTTTTTTATTGCACATTTAAACAAACTTTGGCAATGTTCAACTTATATTCATTAGCACAAAGCATATAGACCTAAACAAAAAGGATTCACTGTGAAAAGTGATACTTGTAGGCTATTCATATGAAATATATGCTTTGTTTTCATCAACAAATTATCAAATCAGTTCTTGTTTCTCAAGCAACACCTGTCAAACTCTAATGCATCAGAAAAGACAGGGATGTCAAAAAGCACAGGACTAATATTATCAGAGGACTTTAGAGTTTGCCAAAAAACAGTAGGTTATTCCTCTCCTCCCTTACATAATAATTCAATAATAATATATATATTTTTTTTAAACGTAAGAAAAGTGAGATTTTCACGTGTGGAATTGCACGTTCACATTTGGAAACATTAACATGTGTAAATCATATTTGCAGTTTCACATGTAAGAAAAGTCCACCCACTGTGTACACACTGGTAGAATAAACCCCCCCCCCCCGATGTAATTTCAATGAAATGATGATGAACCATTGTGGAATAGACTCTGAATTGACGTCTGGGCCCAGTGGACACGTGTAAATGTCACTTTCACATGTGAAATTGCAAGTTCACACATGGGGTTAGAATAGTGCTTTCCTCCTCACCTGTGTAAAGGTGCTGATAACATGTTGCAGTAGCAATAATAGCAGTAATGCCACTCTGTAAAAGGTTACTTAGCGTACCCGAGTTGGCTGTGTGCTTAGGGTCGTTGTCCTATTGGAAAGTGAACCTTCACCCCAGTCTGAAGGCCTGAGAGCTCAGGAGCAGGTTTTAGTCAAGGATCTCTGTACTTTGCTCAGTTCATCTTTGCCTCGATCCTGAACAGTCTCCCAGTCCCTGCCGCGGAAAAACATCTCCACAGCATGATGCTGCCACCACCATGCTTCACCGTAGGGATGGTGCCAGGTTTCCTCCAGATGTGACGCTTGGCATTCAGGCCAAAGAGTTCAATCTTGGTTTCATCAGAACAGAGAATCTTGTTTCTCATAGTCTGTGAGTCTTTAGGTGACTCCAAGCATGCCGTCATGGGCCTTTTACTGAGGAGTGGCTTCCGTCTGGCCACTCTACCATAAAAGCCTGATTGGTGGAGTGCTGCAGAGATGGTGACCTTCTGGAAGGTTCTCCCATCTCCACAGAGGAACTCTGGAGCTCTGTCAGAGAGACCATGAGGTTCTTGGTCACCTCCCTGACCAAGGCCCTTCTCCCCTGATTGCTCAGTTTGGCTGGGCAGCCAACTCTAGGAAGAGTATTGGTGGTTCCAAGGGGACCTTCTTGGGGACCTTCAATGCTGCAGAAGGTACCCTTTCCCAGTAGACTTTTTTTAGTACCCTTCCCCAGATCTGTGCCTCGACATAATGTTGTCTCGGAGCTCTACGGACAATTCCTTCGACCTCATGGCCTGGTGTTTGCTGTGACATGCACTGTCAACTTTGGGAACTTATATAGACAGTTGTGTGCCTTTCCAAATCATGTCCAATCAACTGAATTTACTACAGGTGGACTCCAATCAAGTTGTAGAAACATCTCAAGGATGATCAATGGAAACAGGATGCACCTGAACTCAATTTCAAATCTCATAAGAAAGGGTCTGAATACTTATGCAAATAAAGTGTTTCTGTTATCTGTTTTATAAATTTGTCAATATAGGGTATTGTGTGTAGATCGTTGAGGAATTTTTATTTAAACCACTTTAGAATAAGGTTGTAACGTAACATTGTAAGGCTGCATGATCATCTACTGATGATTTGAAAAAAATTGCATTAAAAAGGCATGAACTCTGCTTTTTTTGCACAGGCTGTACACACTTCATCAGTGTCTTATTCAAGATTTGACAAGCACTTGATAATGCCTCAAATATTTTGGCGGCATCCCCTTTGTGTGGCCATAATGCCCCCTAAAAAAATCTGTGCCTTTTGCGGCCAGTGGCTGTTGTGCCCTTGGGTTGAATATAATAATTCTAATTATCTTCTCCCTGAGTGCTGTGTGCTCCGAAGCACCTCCCACTCACATGGCTCTCCATCAAGTCTTTCTCACAAAAAAGAAAACCTGTGTTTCTTGCCTTACGCTGGGCATCATCCACAAGTGATAATATATAATTCACATGTGATAGGCTAATATTGTCACCCATCAGACTATTCTTGATCTTGAACGTGCCGTCCTTGGTCAGCTCTCCCGCTATCTCTCTCAGAATTCAGGTTTCAAGACTAGTCATTCAACTGAGACTGCTCTTCTCTGTATCACGGACGCTCACCGCTAAAGCTAACTCTCTCTCCTCTGCTCTCATCCTTCTAGACCTATCGGCTGCCTTCGATACTGTGAACTCAGATCCTCCTCCCCCTCTCCCGAATCTGGTCTTTACATATACTAGATAATATACTAAATAATAGTGTGAAATTTGTTTTGATTTAGAATGGACCATTATCATGCACCCGTCTCTAAACAGGGGCAGCGGAAAAAAATATAAAAAAATAGAAATAAATAAATAGAATGTCATCTATGCACTTAAATAGCGAACAAAGGACGCTTTTCCTGTGGTTACTTTTCATACCAGCCAATACTCCTGTTGTAAAGAGAAGCAATATATTTAATATTAGGAAAGTTGACAAATAAATATAGTAGCCCTAGCCTATAGGAAGGTGATGGGATTCTCCTCTTTTTAAATGGAGGCCACCACTCTTGTTCTCACACAATTGCATAGCCTACAGAAATGTTGCGCAACATGAGCGCATGGGCTCTCATGAAGTGCTTAATTAGATGTTTGATTACATTTGCATTGAGCTCAGAGTGATCAGAGGGAAAATAGAGTGCTGAGTACCAGGCAGTTAGCATGTTTGGTGGGCTACTAATGACCATCAGCAGCATCAGAGCACGGAGAAGCCTAATTACCGTGACTAAACGGTCAAGTGGAATTTGACTGCCTTCATGACTTGTCACCATCGGTTTGGCAGTAATAGGGTCACCGTAACAGCCCTATTATTGATACACACGTATACAGTGCCGGCAGAAAGTATTCATACAAGTATTCTTACCCCTTGAATTATTCCACATTTTGTTGTGTTACAGCCTGAATTCAAAATTGATTAATTACACCCATTTACACACAATCCCACAATGACAGTGAAAACATGTTTTTAGAAATGTTTGCTATTTTATAGAAAACTAAATACAGTCGAGGTCGGAAGTTTATATACACCTTAGCCAAATACATTTCAACTCAGTTTTTCACAATTCCTGACATTTAACCCTAGTAAATATTCCCTGTCTTAGGTCAGTTAGGATCACCCCTTTATTTTAAGAATGTGAACTGTCAGAATGATAGTAGAGAGAATTAATTATTTCAGATTTGATTTCTTTCAACACATTCCCAGGAGGTTAGAAGTTTACATAAATTAAATTAGTATTTGGTAGCATTGCTTTTAAATTGTTTAATTTGGGTCAAACGTTTCGGGTAGCCTTCCACAAGCTTCCCTCAATAAGTTGGGTGAATTCTGGCCCATTCCTCCTGACAGAGCTGTTGTAACTGAGTCAGGTTTGTAGGCCTCCAAAAAGTACGATCTTTGTCCCCATGTGCAGTTGCAAACCGTAGTGACTTCTTCCTTGCTGAGCGGCCTTTCAGGTTATGTCGATATAGGACTCGATTTACTGTGGATATAGATACTTTTATACCTGTTTCCTCTAGCATCTTCACAAGGTCCTTTGCTGTGTTCTGGGATTGATTTGCACTTTTCACACCAAAGTACGTTCATCTCTAGGAGACAGAACGTGTCTCCTTCCTGAGCAGTATGATGGCTGCGTGGTCCCATGGTGGTTATACTTGCGTACTATTGTTTGCACAGATGAACGTGGTACCTTCAAGTGTTTGGAAATTGCTCCCAAGGATGAACTAGACTTGTGGAGGTCTACAATTGTTTTTCTGTGGTCTTGGCTGATTTCTATGGATTTTCCCATGATGTCAAGCAAAGAGGCACTGAGTTTGAAGGTACGCCTCGAAATACATCCACAGGCACACCTCCAATTGAGTTTTCCAAGCTTTATAAATGCACAGTCAACTTAGTGTATGTAATCTTCTGACCCAATGGAATTGTGATACAGTGAATTATAAGTAAAATAATCTGTCTGTAAACAATTATTGGAAAAATTACTTGTGTCATGCACAAAGTAGATATCCTAACCCACTTGCCAAAACTATTGTTTGTTGACAAGAAATTTGTGGAGTGGTTGAAAAATGAGTTTTAATGACTCCAACCTAAGTGTATGTAAACTTCCAACTTCAACTGTACATACGTTTTCACACCGCTGAGTCAATACATGTTAAGAGTTACCATTGGCAGCGATTACAGCTTTGAGTCTGTTCCGGGTGAGTTTCTAAGCCACCTGAATTGTATTCTTAAAAAAAAGCTTTGTCAAGGTGGTTAATCATTGCTAGTCAGCCATTTTCAAGTCTTGCCATAGGCTTTCAAGCCAATTTAAGTCAAAACTGTAACTATGCCCTTCAAAACTGTAACAATAGGTGTCGTTCTTTGTGAGGCATTGGAAAACCTCCCTGGTCTTTGTGGTTGATTCTTATCTTACAGATAATTGTATGTGTGGGATACAGAGAGGAGGTAGTCATTCAAATATCATGTTAAACACTATTATTGCTCACAGAGTCCATACATCTTATTGTGTGACTTGTTAAACCCATTTGTAATCCTGAACTTATATCGGCTTGCCATAACAAAGGGGTTGAATACTTATTGACTCAAGACATTTCAACCTTTATTTTTAATTAATTTGTCAACATGACTAAAAACATAATTCTACTTTGACATTAAAACTTCTTCAGGTTCGGTGGATCCCCTGCGGGACAGTTGAGCTAACGTAAGCTAATGCGATTAGCATGAGGTCGTATGTAACAAGAACATTTCCCAGTACATATACATATCTGATATTGGCAGAAAGCTTAAATGATTGTTAATCTAACTGCATTGTCCAATTTACAGTAGCTATTACAGTGAAATAATACCATGCTATTGTTTGAGGAGAGTGCACTGTTTTGAACATGAAAAGTTATTAATAAACTAATTAGGCACATTTGGGCAGTCATGATAGAACATTTTGAACAGAAATGCAATGGTCATTGGATCAGTCTAACGTTGCACAAACACTGCTGCCATCTAGTGGCCAAAATCTCATTGTGCCTGGGCTGGAATAATACATTATTGCATTTCAAAGATGGTACACATTTTTTTTT